>NC_055658.1:32084737-32334737 GCF_017976325.1 Chelmon rostratus
ACTTCAAATTAAAACACTTATTGTACATTTACTGTGTCACTGAGCCGAAACAGACACCTACTGAAGCTCATTAGCTTCATGTGATGTGATTAAAACGACACGGTTCTTCTCAGGGTTCGGGAGGTCAGCTGATTTACTTTTTGGAAACAAACAGGAACCCATTCAGAGTGAAGCAGCTTTCTGTTCACTGCGCACAATGCTATTAGATGCTTCTGTCAGCTGGGATGTCTCACCTTTCATGACCTCTATAGTGACAGCATGAAAAACGTTCAACAGGTTATCATGGACTGACTGATGTGTCACATGACAGATGGGTGCTCAATACAGAGGAGGAGGAGGAGGAGGAGGAGGATGAAAATCATTGAGACAGCTGGGTAATGTTTCAGGAACAGAAGCAGGTTGTCAAGGCGATGACACAGTTTTCTGTCTGATTCAGTTCATGACATGATCAGGGTTTCTTCATTATATCAAACATTTACCAAACATTCTGAAATGTTTTCGTGAAACTTCATGAAAAAGTACTTATTAGCATTTCCAAATATTTACTGTGTAGATGCACATACATGAATTTAGTACAACTGACTAGTATTACACATTGACTACATTTAAAACGTACAGTATCTTTGTTCTTAAAATATTTATATTATATATTAACTATAATTTACACATGCTTAAAAGCATATAATAGAATATATACATATTTCCATGCACTTAATAGTATTTACTGGTAATTGCATGCATTTTCATATAGTTACATGCATTTCCAAATGTTACCACCAAGAAAAACTGTCTGTAAACAGTACTGTAGAGATTATGGTCTAGACCTGCTCTACACCATCCTCCTAGTGCCTTGAGATCCTTTTCTGGCTAGATTTGGTGCAACATACAATTGACTAGAATTACCGAGATGTACCTGTTAAATGTACTTGCTCAGATTTGTATGTACAAATATTTAAAAGCAGTGAAGTTTTCTTTCTGATACACCTTAAAACCGTAAATCTCTGTGGAAGTTCCACACAAACACATCAACATATAAATGAACAAAGAAACACTGCAGCTGTTAGTATTTATCCAAACCATCATGTTAACCAGAAAGCTGACAAACTCAGCCCAGCAGAACCATGTGATCACAGAGTCAGCCAATCCCTGAGGAGAGAGCAGGTAATGCTTCAATTATGTTTCTACCTCTATGTGGTTCCTAGCAGAGCAGGCATTATGGGTAACACACCTCCCAAATCTCAACACCGCGTAGTGACATGTATACACATGACATGTATTTATACTGCAGAACAATGGCTCTGTGGCAACGCACGCACGTGGCGCTCCTCGGCCCGCCGGCGGCACTGCAGAGCAGCAGAGAGTTTCTTGTTGTTTCTTGTTCTTTGCGTCTCTTGACACAAACTCTACGTTTACGTTTTCATCGCCGTTACAAAACCCGGGGCCTTTCGAATCAACTCATTCCAACCATTACAAGACGCAGTCACAGAAGGCTCAAGAAAAACCAACAGCAGACAAACAACCCGACGCAACATTGAGGCAACTCACCGATCACGTCTCTTTGTAATCCACAGATCGATAACACTCCGACAAAAAAAGGTCTGGAAACATCGACAAAGGTCCAGAAGATCCACTGCAGCACAGATATTTAGCCCAAAACATGATAACGATCCAAAGAAAGATGTTTTCTTTTCTTTTTTAAGGATCAGGTGATGTGCTCGTCTGCCGCTCGTCTCCAGCTCCTCTGTGGAGTCTCAGCAAAATGACACTGCACTTGACCAATCACAGTCAGCCATATGAAGCCGAGCAACCAGAAGAAGATCGAGCCAATCGCAACTGATTTTGCAGATGACTGACATTTTGAATAGCCAATGAGATTCTGAACATGCTGATGTTCCCCTTCAGTGGGTTACTCACATCTCTAGACAACTCAGATCAAGGATTTCAGTGCTAACATAGATATTACACACAGTTTGAACCATGCATGTGCTCTCCATATGGTTCAAGAACAGCTATCAATGGATTTTGGGTCTGCCTTCTAAGCAGCCGCCATCGAGGGAGGGGCTATGGCCCTGGCAGCACCCCCCTTCCCCTGTCCACGTACATGTACTACATACGCATACAAATGAAACTGCCACACAGATGAAACCACACACGGTGTGTCAAAACTGCAGTTTGATCCCCTTCGACTGGTTCAGTGTACCGTTCTCTGACGACTTTAAGTTAAAGTTCCAAAACAAACACATGATAAAACAAAGAAACACCAACGCATGACTGATATTTTTCATCAAACACAGAGCTCAGTACTTTTCTTAGATTTTTAGTACTAAAATATTGAGAAATTCAATAAAAATTCATGAGGTTCATCGAGCATGCTAGTTCATAAACTCTCTGCACGCTGGTGTGCCATCCCAAAGGTGCTACAAGGTTTTAATTCAATGTGTTACTATATATTCTTAATAAAGTTTTCCAATAATTAAACTATGTTGAACATGCTCAGACTGGTGATAAGGTTGATAAGAGGTTGTCATTTATCATTTTTGACTGGTCTCAAGAAGGTGGGTCTTACCTGACATGAGGAGAGAAAGAAGAAGAAGAAGAGAGGCGAAGGTGGCATGCTGCTGTTTGATTGACTGATACCACAGAAACCACAGGTATTCTGGTTTAGTTTCTGTCTGCGTCTATCTGTTACATCTGCAGTGCAGAACTTTCGTCTTCCCTTTCTGGCAATGAGAGAAACTACGCAAACACTGTCAATGTGCTAACAATGGCATAGGCCCCACCATACTCCTAATCCCTGTCTCCATTGTTACAGTTGCTCTTCCTATCAGCTCTGGCAAAACAAATATTGCTGGTTGACATGAAATGCATCACTGCCGGTGTGCCAGTGCAGGAACGTGGCCACAGACAGAGATTTACCTGGCAGTGGCAGGCTTAACCATCATTGTTGACCATTTGGAAACCAATTGGATGTAACGGACATTCATCTGTATGTAGAAGTCCTGCAGTGCAGGTTCATCTTAAAGGAACTAAAACCACTCCAGCTCAATGTACGGTACGGAGGACAGGAAGGGACCTCAATGTGCAGACCTGACAACACAGCTTTGTGGACAACAGCGCGGGAAACCAGTGAAGTAATGGCGCAGTTATTTTAGGTAACCTGCATCAGGTAAGGCCCGCAGCCTATGGCCTGATAGCAGTTGGTACGAAAACCTTGAGAGCCAAAACAGATCATTTCACCTGCACTACCTGTGACAACAGAAATACGTACTTTCAAACAAAAATCTTTTCCGGATTCACAGCAGGGACGGGACTTAAAATCAAAATTACTATGAAGGGCAGTGGCGTGCATGGGGGGGGCCAAAACACGCGCTAAAGTGCCCTCTTGGACACCAAAACGCCCTCTAAAGTGCCCTCTTGGACGCCAAAACGCGCGTTAAAGAGCCCTCTTGGACACCAAAACGCGTGCTAAAGGGCCCCTTGGGTGCCAAAACGCACGCTAAAGTGCCCTCTTGGACATCAAAACGCGCTCTAAAGTGCCCCCTGGGAGCCAAAATGCATGTTAAAGTGCCCTCTTGGACGCCAAAACGCGTGCTAAAGTGCCCTCTTCAGTGGCGAGGATGCGCTATATGTGCCCTTTTTTTCCTTTTTTCCGCCCCTGCCCTTCAAAAAGTCTGTGCACGCCACTGATGAAGGGGTTCTGTGGTTGAAAAAGTTTAGGAAGCACTGAACTAGGAACTGATTGGTTGCTGAAAAGGAAGTGGAGGTTATGTTTTAATTCTGAGATCTTGTCCGTGATGTTAGATTTTAAGAATCAGTAAATACATTAAAAAAACCATTGATTCATCACAGGACAGATTCTGAAAAGCTCCGAACACGTCACTCTCCTCAGGGGCATGACCTCTCGACTCACGATGCTGCAGCAAGCTGAGGGGGCAGGACTAACAGAGGGTGGGGCAGCTAGCAGCATTAAGAGTGATGGAAGATGTGAGTATGAATCAGTTCAGAACACAATGTTTTCATTTCTGACACGATGCAGCGACTTACCTTCCGTCTGCTGCAGGGCGGCATCAACGTGCAAAAACACACTGCTGCACACTGAAGCTCATCTCCTTCATCTTACCCATTTGATATGGACTTAAGGTAATATTTTAAAGGTCTTCTCTTTGCTAAAATGTAAGATTATATTCAAACAGATACTGAGGAAACTCTGATATACTAACAGAGGACTGATAAAAGTGGAATTTCACTAACAGACTTCACAGTGATGAAAGAGCTCAGCTTTAATGTGTTTAATGTAAAATACTCACACATGAAAACAAGAAATAGAAAGAACAAAACTCCAGGAAACAACAACACGAGACAGAAAACAAAAGCAGAAAATGTGAAAATTAGTGAGCAGACAAGAAGAAGAACAGAGGAAACAGCAAAAAGATTATGAAGCACACAGACAACACAGGAAGTTCTTCATTGAGCAAAATACTGGAAACAAACTTCGAGTAAGGAAACACACAGAAACTATGTCAGAAAATACAAACCCATGTGTTCTAAGGGTTAAAATGAAGCGTAGTGTACCTCTGGATGCCCTGGAAGGTGCTGCTGGCCATGTCCACGATGCCGCCTGTCGGCCGAGCGACCACGCCCACCAAACCTTTCCCGATGCCCTTAAAGAAACCTGCTGCTCCCTCCTTCTTCGCCCCTGCAGACACATGCAGGTCAGACCACATTTCAAATCAACATCAGACCAATAAAGACACAGATACACAAACTGGACAGTCTGATGATGCTAAATTTACACAGATCATCTCTGATAAACACCTGAAGCTTGGTTTCACATATCGGTATACACCAGTTAAAAAGTTGGACAAACGTTCTCTATCATTGTTTTGTTTCCAACTGCTGCAAAGAAACCACGACTGATGGAGACCAAGCAGAAGAAGAGAACTGCTTGAACACAGAAACACTTACTAAACATGCTTACTATTTAATTCCATATGAATTCAACAAAATATGTCATGTAAACCTCTGTGTTGTGCATAAATGAATCTTACATAATATTTAGTTTTCCTTTAAAATCTATCTTTGACTGACGTTGAATTCAAACATCTTTTAGGAGAATATAAACTGCAAATAAAAATAAATATATATAAAATCAAAGTCTGTAGCAGCCACGTTTCTTTAATTTGTTTTAAACGCTCCACATGGACTGACCCCACCCTTCACCTCTGACCTTGATACCTCCTCCGCCTATATTATACATCTATGTTTAGCTTTTTACTCTTTTCTGGACTTTTAAAAACAGCATTGGGAGATCCATTCAGCCACGGCTCCATTGTTTACACTCGGGATCAGCTGTTAGCCATGTGCAACACGAGCGTACTCCCAGCGGATGACCATAGATCCCCACGGAGAAGGGGATGGGTAAGGGTTAGGGTAGGGACAAGCGAAGACCGTATAAACCATACATACCGTCTTTAATTATGGGGATGTGAGAACTCTCCCGAACAAGACAGAAGAACAAACCAAATGCAAACTAGACTGCAGCAGGAGTACTGGGAGTGTAGCATCATGTGCTTCACGGAGACGTGACTGTATGAACTTACGCCAGGCGCGCATGTCACTTTGGACAATTTTCATCTGCTGCAGACAGGCGTGTGACAGAGTGCAGTAAGAGGAAGGGTGGAGGCATAGTGATGTTTGTGAACAACAGATGGTGTAACCCAGGACACATCAGTGTAAAGGAGCAGCGTTACACGAGAGACATAGCGCTGCTAGCTGTTAGCATTCGGCCGTATTACCTCCCGAGGGAGTTCTCACACATCATTGCTCACTAGATATTTTCTCTTTTTCGGACCATTCTCTGTAAACCCTAGAGATGGTTGTGCGTGAAAGTCCCAGCAGATCAGCAGATTATGAAATACTCAGAGCAGCCCGTCTGGCACCAAAAACCATGCCACATTCAAAGTCACTTAAATCACCTTTCTTCCCCATTCTGATGCTCGGTTTGAACTGCAGCAGATCGTCTGAACCATGTCTACATGCCTAAATGCATTGAGTTGCTGCCATGTGATTGGCTGATTAGAAATCTGTGTTAACGAGCAGTTGGATAGGCATACCTAATAAAGTGATATTACCTGTTACCTGTAATACCCAAATTTTCCTGGCTGGGGATTAATAAAGTTTGTCTTATCTTGTCTTATCTTTTTACAACTGCATTTGAACTGCCATTACTATTAATAAAACTTTTTTTTATTCTGTTACAGTTAATAAATATCTGGTAAATATCTGTTTTTGTCTTCTAATCTAAATGTGCTCTATAAATAATTTGACTTGACATGATAAGAAGAAATAGTGAAATGGGATGACTAAACAACAGAACAAAAGGAAGCCGTGGACACTTACCCTCCACAGGTTTGGTGACGATTCCTGTAACTCCACCCACAACCCCCTGCAGAGACAGAACTGTTACTGACCTTCATCTACTGACACTGCGTCAGCTGATAAACAGTTTTCAGATGATTGTTAACAAACTAAGTCTCCTGGTACCTTCAGCAGTCCTTTTCCTCCTTTAGCTAGACTCTCTCCGAAGTCTTTGGGGGGTCGGTTCATCTCCTCTCGTCGCTTCTGTTGGTACTCTTTATCCATGGTGATGGCTGCCAGACCTTTACCTACCGATCCTGTGATCCTGGAGACCATACCTGCAGCGCCACCTGCAGGCCACCGGGAGGAGCAAACTGTTAGCTGATAACATAAACCACAGAGCTCCGACTCATTAATCTGACTGCCAACTGACATGTGAGCGACATTAAAACAGTCCTCTTCTGATTTAGGTTCAACTTCAACTTTAAGGTTCACACAACTCAAAGAAGTGATTCAATACAATTCCATGCAGTCAAATACATTGCATGAAGAAATTCAAGCAACTCTTTAGTTTGGTGTTCTGTGCCAGAGCTTCTTACCGACAGTGTGACCCAGCAGGCTACGGACTCCAATCACAAAACCTTCAGCAAACTCCTCTGGACCCTGAACAGCCCCCTGATAAACACACACAGCAGTCAGCTTTATTAAAGCAGAGTTAAAATGATGTCAGACTACAGGTCTTCACAGGTCCAACCACCCAGACCTTACCCAGAACTCAAGTTAGCATAGGTCAACATGTTTCATTCATAATCATCATTCATCCATTTCATCAGAGGATTCATATGTGGTCCTCTTGGTCCTGATCCAGTTAACTGTGAATAAAGCTGCAGTCAGACCACAAACTTGATGTTCACTCTTCCAACCAGAAGCTTGGTGACAAAGTGACTTGTTCCATGGCTAACTGTTAGCTCCGTCACATTAGGTAAGGGAGCATCTCTCTACTGTTCTGTTGACTTTTCCCTTACAGTTAGTTCAGAGGGAAAAGACAGTCGGCAAACTCATTAGCTGAGCTTGGTCAATAACAAGACACCAAGTCCTTACTCAGCTGTATCCGTGTGAGGTCCTCCTGTCTCCTAGCAGTGTATGAACCAGGTCTCTGTTGTGAAGCTGTTTATACTCTACAATTATTATGACAGCTTTCTCTATTATGGCTCAGCTCTGAGGTCAGCTTGCTATTGGTTGACACCAAAAACTCTTGGATAAAAGTTCACCAAAGTTGAACCTGACATGGGACATTTGTATGGACTAATTTCGCCTCTTCGATTGGATGCTCTGATCACAGTAGCTTCCTCTGAATTAAATTATTTCACCATTTTAAATCGTAATGTGTTCAGGCCCTAGACCCTGCTTTTTCAGGTTAGGGCTAAAGATCTTGTTGCTAGGATGTGTTGAATATGTCTTGTAAATGTGTGCATGTTGTTACCTGGAAAGGTTCGTAGAAGAAGGCCTCTACTCCCTCAGACAGACCTCGGATCAGTCCAAACGGGTTTCCCAGGACATCCAGACCCAGAACCAAAACGTACATCTGCTTCAGGAACTGCAGCCAGAAACAAGATCATGTTCTTAAATCAAGCCGCTTGACTTTGCCACATTTTTTCTCGTCATGGGACTCAGCTGGGCACAACCCAAAAGAACTGCACGGAGCCATCACAGCCCCATCAAGACCAAAAGTTGCAGGCATTGGGGTTGGGTGCATTGCAAGCTGAGCAGCAGGCAAAGGCGGGGACGTAGGCTTGCTGCCCCCTATGAAAGTGTCCTATGAAGCAACAGATATTAAAAAATTGAAAGCAAACAATGTGTTTTGAGGAACTGGGGAAAGGCAGCACCTCCAACACAAGACCAATGGCTATCATTGTTAAATAAATGCGAACATTGACAGATGTCTAGAGACTATACGAATCACAACTGGTACACAATGACTCAAATTGGCAACATCCGAACAGAGCAGCAAATAAACACTGAGACAGAGGCGGGTCCACCTTAAAGACCCCACACCCAAACATCAACAGAGGAACATGGTTGATACTGTCCACCACAGAAACTGTAGTATTACCTGTTCAGTGTAGTGTCGGACCACCGCCCACATCAGCTTCTCTCTGCGGTAAAACTGGTACTTCACCTCGAAGAAGGCCAGTCTGACAGAGACAGAGAGGACAACAAACAAAAAACATTCAACTCCACCAGACAGGAAGATGGGGACATATTTTAACTTTGACAGGCCGAGCAACAGACGTTTCTTCTTCCTGTGGCTGGAGTGGAGTTTAAACAGCACATCTGAGCAGAGCATCTGATTAAACTGACGACAGAGCAGCTCTGCAGCATCATTTCTGCCCAGAACGCATCTCTGCAACAGAAACAACACTGAGCGGGAAGTGTCTCACTTGAAGATGAGGTCGTCAACATCGGTCAGCGTGGCTCCGATACTTTTAAGCAGCAGGTTGAGAGACTGAACGGCTGCTGTCTCCTGAGTGCAGTCCTCACCGCTGGAGCCCAGAGACAGACTGAGATGGAGCTGAAATAACAGAAAACAGAGTAGTGTTCAGGACATGACTGTCAGCTCAGGTTCAGATTTCTTCCCATACATAGTTATTATATTAAGGTGTCTCATATTGTTATATTAGGCTATATAAATAAAAGTGACTTCATTTTGTGAAAATGAAGTGAGACATATTCCTGAAACTCAGTTGGATGCAGAGTGAACAATTTGAGCTTTACAGAAGAAAAAGTTTAGACGCTGAACATCTGCTCACCTTGATGGGAGAGATGTGGAAATGTTCAAAGAAGCTGAGTCCAGATGTGTCGGTGAGTGACGCTTCCATCAGCTCGGCCTGCAGCAGCTGCAGATCTCTCTCTATGAGCCGAGACTGAGACACAAACATGTCAGATATAATAATAAGCATTTGTTTTCTATTTTTCCGAACTTATTTATCTACCATGAAGTTCTTTAAAGGTAATTAAAGGTAATAAACTCTTAGAGAGCAGCTGAAGCTGAGTGACTGCCTTTTGTACCAGCTGAAGGCATGAAGTCGTTCTACGGCTTCAAACCCCAAACACAAAGATTTACAATGGCCGAACCAAGATGATAAAAAAGAAAGACCTTCTTGTAACCGTCTGAAAGGTTACTTTCTAATATGACACACAGGTTTCTGGCTGCAGAAAACCAAAAAGATTTATTTCTGAGTTGTTTCCATTTCATAACATGAACCCTCTGTGTGCTGTTTACGTGTCAGGAAGTTGACCCATCAACCTGCTGTCTCGCTCTACCTTCTGTCTGTCGGCCTGGGGGTCAGCGGCAGGTGTGAACAGAGCCAGGATGGCTCCCAGGAAACCCTGATCGATCTTCACCGCCATCTCCTGAACCAGAGCCATGAAGTACCTGATGTATAGACATTCAAAGATAACAGCTAGAACTCACTGTGAGCTGCTGAATACCAATAATATGATTGTACTTATACTGATATACCCCCCCCCTCATGCTGAACAGGTTGTTACTCACTTGAACTGCATGACGTTGCTGTGCTGGTTGAACCTGGTGATGATGGACACGTCGATGAATGGCTTCGGCTCTGCGGGGACAGAACTAAGAGTTAAAGACACTCAGCTCATCAGACTGAATCAGATCAGAAACGTCTCGTGAAACACGTCGTTGTTAAACACGTTCTGTGTCTAACAGCAGGAAAACCTGATAGTTCAGTCAGCAAAGGTGTGAATGATCCACTTAAATACTTTTATATCTTTTCATTATGCACTGCTATGTGCTCAGCCGCTCATCATATTCATCACTTCCTGCATGTTCTCAACAATAAATACATCCTAATGTGAAACCCTGGTGGGCTTTAACTGTGAAATAAAGTGCTGACGTTACCATTTAAGATTTAAGATTGACTCAGTATAGTTGTTCAGCACATTTCCTGCAGACTGTGTCACTAAGTTATTGGAGACATTGAAAGGACACAGAGCAGCAAATGTCTAACAGAGCTCGATGAAGGACGACGCCTCAGAAAACGAGGGCTGATGGTAAATCTTAGCTACTGGAGTTAAAAACACTGCAGAGGAACGACAGATTGAGAGCAGGTAGAGAAAATGTGGAGTCTCCACAGATGAACAGGTGAAAGATGTAGAACCAGGTTATTAAGATGATCTACCTGAGTCCAGAGCGATGGATTTTGGAGGAAGAACAGGATGGAAGACGATGGGGAAGATCGCACCTGGTAGCTGGTTATCCACCTGCACACAGAAACTATGTCAGTCATACAGGTGAGTGAGTGTTTCTGAGTGTGTGTGTGTGTGTATTTACCTGCAGCCAGTGCAGCTGGGCCCTCAGACTGCGCTGGTGCTGTGACTGTTTGAACTCCACCTGGATCCCAGACAGGAAGTTCCTCCTCACTGGGCAGGAAAACGGCTGACGCATCATCATGGTGGCTCGGCTGAGATTCACCTGGTGACCAGTGACAATCACATGGGTCTTTAGTCTCAGAGTGGGGGGGTCATGTTAGTTCAGTCTGTGAGTCTGTTGTGACCTCTGACCTCCAGGTTGGGGTCCAGTTTGATCCAGCCCCCTTCTGTCTTCCCACTGAGCTGACTCTGGTACGTCTTCTCCAGCAGGTTGATGTTCTTCTGACTGAACGGTTTCCAACGATTCTTTGGCTTCATCTCCCAAACCACACCTGAGCTGTAACACAGAAACACACCTGAACTACAAACCCCAAACACAACACATTACTGGATGCTGTGTGTGTGTGTTCACCTCATCGTGTGTTTACCTGGTGATGCCTATGTAAGCGATCTCCTGTCTGCTGGTGTTGTTGATCAGTGACAGTCCGAGGTTTTGCAACGACACCTTCACTTCCTGTTGGAACTGTTCAAGCTCTTCTGCTTGCCGAGCCTTTGTCACCACGGCAACATCCTCTGTAAACAGCAGCACCCGCTGGCGCCCATCCAGAAAGGAAACCCAGTGGACCTGAGACAGGCTGTCATAGGAGAACTGACCCACTTCGTCCTGAACCAAAGACCAGACACAGACCAACTGTCAGGGCAGGACTGTGTGATTCGGGGCCTGTTTTACTATCAGATCTAAAAGATCAAGAACTAACCTGCACGCTGCACATCTGACTTATCTGTTATAAATGAACTGATGCTAACCTGCTATCAAACAGCTGCTTATTTCAACATCCAGCAGATGCAGAGCAACATGATCATCCCATTGAAAGAGCTAGAAATTACTTTTGAGGTTCCTCAGAGCTGTAATCTTGGTCTGTTATATTTTCAATTTGGTCAGAGCTACCATAATTGATTTTTGTGGCCACTTGAGAGCAGTAGAACAACCGGAAAACATTTTTCTCAGTTGGTTTGAAAGACATCCGATGGACTGAAGATTGGATGAACAGAATAGCAGCACCACACAGAATCCCGCCCCGACAACAATTGTCCATTAACTGTAACGATGAACCTCAGAATACTGAGAAGCACAAAGGAAAACATAGGAAAGATATACAATACAGTAATGCTAACGCTGTGATTTTAGATGTAGATCAAATTTCTTTGTCACAATGAAATTCTTCATCATATTTTTGGAATTTTAGTAGTTTTGGGTTGCAGTTTTCGTTGGATGGTTTGCAATAGTACATTTCTTTGTGTATTTATTAACAGACAAAATAAACCTTCAGCAGGTCCAGCTCTCCGGAATGTTCCATGCAGCTCCAGCTGAGCGTTCGGACGCTGGCTGGGTCGTCCCACACGAACCGCTGGGCCTCGCCGGGTTTCAGCTGGTGAACCGCCGCCGAGCCGCTGAGCCAGAAAGACAGAGAGGGTGCTTCAACTTCCGTGAAATTGTCAAACAACTCTCATTTCTCAAAGTCTTAAAGAGTGCGTGAGCAGATGACATCACTCATTAAATCAGCAGTAACTGTGATACATGTACAACAGGACTTTTATTGCTGCTTCCAGGATTATAAATTAAGGGTGAGAATTAAGAGTGACGATTTAAGCTGTGTTGTTTTGGTGGACATAGATCTGTAGCGCCTCCCAGAGGGTAGTGAGGAGGGTGCGATGGGTCAGAAATCATTTTATTTGCCCTTTCATCATGCTTTTGTTTTACAATGATTCAGTCTTAACAGGATTCGTGGGCCTTGTAAATATGTGTGTTGACAGAGCTCGGCAAGTGAAACATGCATGAGGGTGTGTGTGTGTGTGTGTGAACTACCCTCTGACCTCTGCCTGTAGCTGATGGTGACCCAGGGTGTGTGGTTGAGCAGCAGGGCCGGAGCTGCTCCTTCATAGTAATCACTGAAGCTGATGACGATGGATAGATCAGAGATGTTGACGTCCACGATGATCCCTCCACACTGAAAACACATGTAAGAAGCCCTGAGACGTACGAAACTCTGAGTTTCTCAAATCACCTGATGTGCTCGGTCCAACAGACTGACCATGTCGAGGCTCAGAAGGGTGCCACTGTCCTGCCGGTTAAAAAAGAAGAACTTGGAGATGGATTCAGATCCGACCACACGAACACACAACTTCCCTGAACTGTTCTCCGGCCACAGAGGGAGGCACTGCAAAACAACAGCAACACATTAACGACAGAACAACACTCTACCACTGTGATTCTGTCAGATTTAATCAGGACGCGCTTCCAGAAATGAACAATACTGTTCCAGGAAAGCATGAAAATGAGGAATAAAGACCGACTGTCTTCTTGCTTTCTTAATTTCACACAAAGCAGCGACCTGAACCTTGTTACATCTCTTTATCGTTTCCCTCAAAACAGGATGCTCCACTTGGTGGTCAGATGTAAATACACACAAGCAGAAATACATACAAAGAACTGAAACACCCCAGCCCCAAACTGTTTCTGATGGAAGTCAAACATTTCCTGAACGCAGACCCTCAGAGAGTCTGATCAACGAAGTCTCAGTGGCGGTTATGACAGAGTTGCCTCCATCAAGAGGGCTGGATTGGATCGAGAACTAAAATGTGCATCGCAGCTGATTAACTGATTAAAAATAGATCCAGATTGTGACAGAACATTGATGAAAATCTCACAGCGATGCTCTCTGGAAGTTAAACAGTTGTTGAGTCAGTCACCCTGACTCTGTCTATGGGGCAAACGAATGAGTGACATTTACCTCAGTGGAGGAGATGTAGTGCCACCTGGTTGAGGTTTGGCTGGTGACCTCTCCCACCTCCAGCTCATACGACGACTTGTTAACCAGCGTGTAGAAAGGACTCATAGTGACAATCCTCGTCAGGTTAAAGCTGCTCATCTGGATGCTAACGCCCACCTGGACACACAGTCACAAGGTACAGTGAAGAGCAAGGAATCAAACTAGCATAGCAAGTTAACAATTAATTTCTCAATTAACCAATTACTTATTTGTCATTTGGTAAAAGGTCAGAAAATTGAGAAGAAACATAAATCACATCTTCCCAAAACCCAGCCTGATTTCTGTGTAGTAAAGGAAAACTGTGTGATATGGCTGAAAGTAAATAAATGGGTGTTAAATTGAGATTGTTTTGTCAACTAATCTGATGGCAATATTATTTAATCTCATTTTAAGTATCTAACTCACATATGTCAAAGTCAAGGCCCGCGGGCCGGATGCGGCCCGCAAATGATTTATGTGCAGCCCCCCGGATGATATTTGATTGATGATATTTGTATTAGAACTGGCCGCAGCCGCCCGCTGGTGTTTTGCACGCACCAATACTACATTCCCCACAATGCAACGGTAGCCCACAAACTCACTGCAGCGCGGCAAACGGGCCTCGGCTTCATTATTCATCAGCAGCCAGAACAGATGTTAACTTTCAGTTACCCACTCCCCAAAAAGGAAAGTATTGTTTTGTCTGTGTCCTATAGATTTTTGTATTTTAATTTATTTTATTTACTTAGATTTATTTTTCAGTTGAACTCATCTTGCCTGTTGAAAATGTTTTCCCTTAATTACTGACAGAGCCATAAGAAAATATTGCTTTATTCATTTAATGCACAGGACTTTTTTTCTTTGAAGGAAGTTTGTTTTTGTTGAAAAATGTTTACACTTGAAATTACTGACAGAGCCATAAAAGAATATTGGATTGTTCATTTAATCATTAAATAATATACATTGTGTCAGATCTTAGTTTAATAGGCCATGTGCAATCATTAAAATATGTTTTAATGAACATTGAACCAGTCCGGCCCTCGGCTTGTAGCAAATCTGTTTCTTTGGCCCTCTGTGTATTTGACTTTGACATCCCTGATCGAACTGAATCTAATTTCCAAAGAAGTCACTATAGCAGGCACTAAAATCAATCAGTTGGGTTTTAGATATTTAGCTGGTTTTTAAATAGGTTTATGAATCCAGGGATGTAAAACTGTCTCAGTCAAACGAGAGGCCTTGAGTTTAAATGTAACAACGCAAAATAACCTGAACAGAGACTTGAAGTGAGTGTTTTAGTTACCAGGAAGTCCATGTTGTTGGCGGGACAGCGAACACAGCCATAACTTCCAACAGTGTCGAGAGAGAAACCATCGGACCAGGAGCTGGTAGAGACACACAGCTGGAGCTGCAACACACCAGAACAAAACCCTGAACCACTGCTGTTACGCTGTTATACACTCCAATGAGCCATGAGTCTTTTATCTGGTCATCACTGTTTTTCCAGGAGAGTCTGTTGAAGTCAAACATAAATTTAAATGTCTCCGGTCAGAAGGTCCAGAGAAAATAACTCCAGAGTTAACATGAAACTCTGTTTTCTCTGCTTCTCTGATGTCGTCCTCTCTCTCTCTCCTGATTGGCTGAAAGAACACTTTATTGAACCAAACAGCGTTAGTGATGATTGTTGGATCAGTGAAAGATGAAGAAGGTTTTGGTGAGTTTTATTTGTTTTCTGTCACTTTGAATGAAGTGTGTTTGACCACGTTAAATGACTGTTTCTGTGAATGGAGTCTGGTGGCTTTGGTGAGAGAGATATAACAGCTGGTTTAACAAGAAGGATCTTACTCTGTAACAAAAAGCTCCATCTCTGTAGGATCCTTTCCACCATGTTGACACACACTTATTACAACAATCTGAGCTGTCAGCGGCTCAAACAAACACTTTCAGGTGACGACCTCTTGAAGCTCATCGAGAGAAGGCCAAGAGTCTACAGAGCAGTAATCAGAGCAAAGGGAGGCTGTTTTGAAGAAACTAGAATATAAAACATGTTTTCAGTTATAAGTTAAGTTCATAACTCCACATGTTCATTCATAGTTTTGATGCCTTCAGTGAGAATCTACAACGTAAATATTCATGAAAATAAAAAAGCATTGAATGAGAAGGTGTGTCCAAACTTTTGGCCTGTACTGTATATATGATATATAATTTACTACTGAGCAATACATAAATGCTGTATCCGTACCCACCATGTGCAATTTGTGTAAAAACTGTGTAATTCTATAGAATTTTTGGCACTATATTTTTATGGCAATTTTTATTATAGTTCTTTGTGGCAATTTATATTTATTACAGATTTTATATAGTCCTTTGAATAAAATGTGCATATATATGGTCAGCTTTTAATAATACCCGAATTTCCCCAACTGGGATTAATAAAGTCTTCTCTTATCGTATCTTATCTTATGTTCTTGGGCTTAATCAATGGCTTCACAGTTATGCTACATGGCTGACTGGATTAAAAATGACAGTGAATCTGTATGAATCCTCTCAGGTTAATCAGTCTTTGAGGGGGCTCTTGTTTACTTCAGAACAAAAAAAGAGTAAAACTTTTATTGGTGACAATATGAATTTAAACACAACTATTAAAACCTGGCAGGATAAAAGAAGACGAGAGGGACAACCGTCTTCTCTCTAGCCAGGATGGGGCAGCACAGACTGCTCTCCTGGTAGCACAGATAGGATGTGTTGTGGGACTGTAAAGGGTTTGTTATTATGGGGCATTTGTATGAAAAGAAAATACTGCTTTCATTTGACCATTCATGTAAGAAAGATAATAAACCACAAAATACGTTTTTTAAATAGCTGAAAAGACACTGGCCTTTGCCATCAGTCTCCTCCACAGAGCAGATGTTGGAAGGAAGAAAGGCATTCTGGGGCTTGGGCTAACTTTCTAAATATGATAAAGGAAAACCTGCATTCATGCACACTAACTGGAAAATGACCTGAATATCAACATCGATGAAGCAACCTGCTTATAAATATGGAAATCAGTTTGTAATAGGATGAAGGAAACTCATTTAAGACTACTACACCGTCTGCAGATGACTCCCCAGTTTAGACATCAAATGGATCATAATAAATCTGAACTATGTATGAAATGCAATGCAGAGATTGGGGGGTTTATTCACTGTGCTTGGACTAGTAAATATATATCTGATTATTGGATAGATTATGCCTCATTCTTAACCTTAAACTGAACGAGGACCCCGTGTGTTTATTGTTTGGGCTGACAAACACATGACTGAAAAGTTCACATTGCAGGAGACGTCTGTGTGTTCTTATATAAAATATATTGCTGAAATGGACGGACTGCAAACCTCCAACAATAGCTGGGTTCTAAGATCTGGTCTCCGTTCGCGGAATATATTGGTACTAGACTGGCAGCCACTGTACTGAAGGGTCTAGTGGATCACAGGTAGGAATACATACATACATACACCGATTGACTTGTATACAGAAGTGTTGGTGATGCTGTACTGTAAAGGAATACAAGACTTGGATGTCCCTGTTATTGTTCGGTTACTGTTTTATTTGTTGGGGTTTTCTTTGTCTTTGTTTGTTCTGGTTTGTGTATTTGTCGAGTGTTTCTGATGCCACACCACATATAGAGAAGTGCAAAACTCGCTGTCTTTGATGGGGATGTGATCTCCCCCATGTTTCTTTAGAGTGTGACACAGCCTTCCCCTTTGATACTGTCCGGTCTGTTGGCCTGTTGTGAATGTGTGTGTTTATCAGACAAGTTTCCTAAAGATATTTACCAAAAAAAACAAAAAACCAACAACACACATACCCGCAAATCTGAATGTAAACCGAAAAGTAAGACCTGAAACATTTAAGGAGAAAACAAAACTCTAAAATCTGGCTCATGGGCGACACTGATCTTCCTCTTTAGACTCGACGTCTGAACGTGTCCAGACATTTTTCTCACCTTGCTCTTGCTGAAGAGGTTCTTCTTCCTGAAGGAGAACAGGATTATGTCTCGGTAGTCCGCTGGGTGCTTGACGCTGACGTTCTCAGATCTGTACTGCAGCACTCGAGACGTCTTGTTGATGATCCAGTACGGGCTGAAGACGGACAGCAGCAGGCGGCTGGCCGTCCTCGTCACATGAACGCTCACGTCCAGCGTCATGTCGGTGTCGGAGTCGCAGGTGAGACACACGGAAAAGAACTCGGGCATCTCCTGCTCGATACGAACGTGCCCGTGCCAGTTGCGGCCCTGATACCTCATCAGCACCAACGACATGATCTCGCCTGACACGCGAGCATTGAGGAGGTCTGATGTGCTGCCTTCCTGAAGCTCAAAGGAGTCTGCTGAGCACTGAGGAGCAAAGACCAGATCAAACAACATCAGACCAAAGAAGATTAGAGGACTGCATTAGATTTCAGGATGTTAGGGTTTGATAAATGTTCACATGGTTTCTAACAAACTGTCTTTGTTAATTTGTACAAATGGTAAAAATTAGATCTTTTTATCATCTTCTCCATGGATTCAAATGATCTCTAATCAAACTCGACTTCACATGATCCTGAGAAATGAACAAAAATCAATAATCATACTTCAATGTCACAACCTCTTACAGATCTGTATATACACTGACTGTATATATATATACTTTCAGTATATATTTGTTTTTTTACTCTATTTATGCTAGGGTCTGTGGAAGCTGCTGTACCTCCATCATATAGCGGAGTGTGTAGGGCAGCAGGTTGCGTAGCGTGGCCACAGGGTTAAGGTGGATGACGTAGGCGGGGTCCCAGTCCTCCTCACCGTGGCTGGCGATGTGTCGCAGGTCATCTGGGACAGCCAGTGTGCTCACCATCAACGGCAGCAGGCTGCTGTCAGTCGCCGGGCACTGCAGCAGCGAACGCACCTCGGAGCTGCGGTGCACCTGCTCCTTCCACGGCACATAGGTGGAGGACGGGCCGTACTGACCATCCAAACACCCCGCTGGACGGACAAACAGCTGACATCTGGGGGGGGGGGGGAACTACACTGTCAACATCTGTCCACCTGTACAGCTGGCGCTACAGGAACTAGCACTGCAGCCAAACAGTCTGCAGAAATGTCTGCGTGTTCTGTCCAAACCTTGATGGTTCCTGCAGATCAAACATCGTACGACTTGTGACACCCAAATATTTGAGTTCACAAACTCACTTGTGAATTGTTTTTACATCACGACTGGGCGTGAGTTTGGAAACGAGACATTTCAGCAGACTTTCCAATTAGTCCTGAAACAGTTTTTTTGAGTCAGAGCAGTATTACACTGATTACAATTATAGACACACAAACTGACACCACATCCACATCCACAGCGTCGCATGCTAACAAACACTCAGCGTGTTGCCTTGTGCCCCTGAGCGAGGCAGCGTGACTCTACCTATATGTTTCTAAGGCGACGTGAAGCTCTCTCTCCGGTTCGGCCTGTCCGACAGTCTGTAGGCTCCTGGAGGTTGAACAGTACTTCAGGATGGTGAATGGCACAGAGAAGTGATTCTTGATCTGAAAACAGACACAAACAGTCAAGTGAAGCTGTCCTGCTGTTCTTCAACAAGCATCCAGACTTTCGTGTGTCGAGGTTTTGAGTGTTTGCAGTTCAGACCTGCAGCGGGGAGCGGACAGTGATGACTTTGTTACCGTCGGCGGCGTCGATCTGCAGCAGCACAGAAACTGCCTCCTGCAGCATCGGACCACGGATGTTGTAGAGACGGCGACCTGGTTTGTCTACGGCTATGTTGGAGATCTCACTGTATCCGGAGGGAACTGCGGGTTCAGAGACACACCAGCCATCTTTAATCTTCGTTCACACATTTTACAGGTTCTCCTGATGGACAGTTTTCATAACCAGATGTTAGAAATGTCACCATAATGCACGGGTTGACTCTTTTGGATGTTTTGAACACCACCAGTAAACTGTCAGTACTATCACTTTGTTTTATGGTGTCTATTATCTACCAGTGGTGTTGACTGAAGTGTGTGTGTGAATCCTGCCACCAAACAACACAATATGTGTCCACACAGATATGAGTGTGGAGAATCTGTTGCGGTTTGAAACATGATGTTGCAGCCAACATTACAACTTCTGGACAACACATTTTGCAAAACAAGAATACAAATAACACCCTCTGGCATTTGTGCTGTCTGTTCCTTTGTCATGCAACAGGCAGAAATGAATGTGAATGGTGTGAGTGCTGAACTAGACAATAAGACTGCAGTGAAACTGGGCATCCAGACCGATTGTGAGGTTGAACAGGCAGCTCTCTTGCCGCTGCAGAGCCGACAGTTTGCCTCGCGATGACGATTTGTACATGGAGTGCTCCAGGTCCATGCTGTGATCCACAGGCAGCTCGTGTAGTTTTCCCTGCGCCGGTGAACCCACTGGCCTCAGGCTGGCGCTGTGCTGCACAATGAGAGGAATCCCAAGGGAGTTTCTGATGGTGAAGGGGGCCTTCTCCTTCAGCGAGTAGTCGAAGGTAGAGGCAGTGCCCTCTGAGAACGTCTAATCAAAACACAACAAGGACAAATTACTAACTTTTATAATAGTAACATTCATGAATGAACAAATTATGGACTGAGTTAATTCCCTGCTCTTAACAGCTGGTGTCGATTTTTTCTGCTGCACAAAAACTCACATTATCCATTCTGTCTGTTTGAGGAGGTTGTCTTTATCAGTCCTGGAAAAATAGGTAGTTGCTTATTGTTTGTGATGCATCAAAGTACTTCAGGGAAAGGCTGGCATTGATTGGCTCTAGTTTTGCTTTTGGGTGGTTCTCACACTTTTTGAGCAAGTTCATGAACAAAAATTTTAGGTCTACTCAGGAGGTGATACTAAATCCAAGTTCTGGCACTCTCAGGGGGACGGATATCCATCAGCTGATTCACAACACGAGAAACACCATAATTAATACCAAGGACATGTGTTGTAATCGTCTACTAAATTAACCATATAGAAGTTTAAATGTCACCACATGTCAGCGTAAGAGAAAATGTAGAGCTCCACTTTGTGCATTGTTAGAGAAGATGTTATGATGTTTGGTACCTCGGTGAGGTTTTAGAAGATGTTATGATGTGCTGTCTCTTCGAGAGGTTATAGATGATGTTTTGATGGGCTGTACCTTGGCAAGGTTGTGTAAAACATTGAGGCTGCACTGGGAGACGGTGATGTTCATGGTGTCTTTGGAGCAGATGTTGATGGCCGTGCGAGGTTCAGGAAGAATGACAAAGTCATCTCCATGAACTGGACTCTTGTCCTGGACTGGGTTGTTCTTCATCTGAAGGAACAAAGACAACAGCAATGAAAGACTGCTCATCAAGCCTTTTCATCCCTGATTCTAATTAAACAAACTGAACAAAACCATCCTCTGCTGCTGCAGCATGAGGCATCACATTCACACACATCCTGAGAGTACTCTCACAGAGCTCCACTCAGTGAAGTCGATGGACCTGATCACAGAATTTAGTCTCTATTCAGACGTGGTGATAAACGCTGTTTGATGTACTGAACGTCTCTGTTAAACAAATTGTGAGCAGAATGTCTGAAAACACAGTCACCAGATAGATAGATAGATAGATAGATAGATAGATAGATAGATAGATAGATAGATAGATAGATAGATAGATAGATAGATAGATAGATAGATAGATAGATAGATAGATAGATAGATAGATAGATAGATAGATAGATAGATAGATAGATAGATAGATAGATAGATAGATAGATAGATAGATAGATAGATAGATAGATAGATAGATAGATAGATAGATAGATAGATAGATAGATAGATAGATAGATAGATAGATAGATAGATAGATAGATAGATAGATAGATAGATAGATAGATAGATAGATAGATAGATAGATAGATAGATAGATAGATAGATAGACTTTATTTATCCCAAGCTGGGATTTCAGTGCTGCAGCAGCATTACACACAGTGAAATAAGTGAAAAATTGTGAAATAAGACTATAAAGAACAAACTATACATAATAAAAATATCTAAATAGTGAGCAGTAAAAACATTATATACATGATAATAACAAAATAGCAAAATAGTAAACAGTAGTACTGAAAAAGTATTGCACAAAAAAGAATATCTACAGCAAATGGCAGTGTGTAGAAAATAAAGTGTACCATGACTGTAAGCATACACTAAGTGAAAAAAATGAAAATTTGTGAAATAGGACAAAAAGAACAAACTATATATAATAAAATATCAAAATAGCAAGCAGTTAAAATTATATACATAATAATAAAATATCAAAAGTAGCAAACAGTAGTGATAAGAAGTATTGTATTTTTTAGCTGTTATCGTACAGTGTAATGGCATGTGGCAGGAAATTGTGATCATTGTCCATGATGGATAACAGTTTATTCAGCGTCCTCCTCTCCACCACAGTCTGAAAAGACTCAAGTCTGAGTCCGAGTACAGAGCCAGCCTTCTTGATGATCTTATCAAGTCTGTTGGTGTCGCTGGCTCTGATGCTGCTGCCCCAACATACAACAGCAAAGAAGATGGCGCTGGCGACCACAGACTGGTAGAAGATCTCCAACATTTTGCTGCACACGTACATGATCTATT
Source organism: Chelmon rostratus (assembly GCF_017976325.1). Lineage (NCBI taxonomy): Eukaryota > Metazoa > Chordata > Actinopteri > Chaetodontiformes > Chaetodontidae > Chelmon > Chelmon rostratus. The sequence continues at coordinate 32,106,934 of NC_055658.1, forward strand.
CGATCAGCTTGTTAACCAGGAAACATGGCTCAGCTCCCATCACTTTCTGTGATTGTTGGCCATCTTATAGAAGCGGCTGCGTTAATTGACATGACCATAAACACAACTTTGGGGGCTCAGTTTCATCCCAAAGTCCAAAGACATGTAGATGAACTAAAGACTTTAAATTACGCAGTATAAATGGATATAGATAACGAGTGGATACATATTAAAATGTACACTGTACATCTAAGCACAAAACTTAATTAACAAAACGTAGAGGTTATAGAAGACGTCATGATGTACTGAACAGAAGACGACTATGTTTTGTTAATTCAATTATGTGCTAGTTGGGGTCTTTTCATCAGTGGGGCAGTTCACCAGTGTTCCTAGTATCAGAACACCAAAGCCCAATGTTCAATGTTGAAATGTCATATCTGCTGCCAAATGTTCTGCACCCTGACCACCATGGACCACCAGGATCAGCTGTTACAGAAGTGTTTTTCTTTTTCTCAAATGTGGAGCATAATGTGATAGATTAGACACATGTCACTGTTCAGGGCAGGTCAAAGAGACTTAATGTACCAGAGGTCAAAGACCGGCAGCCAACAAACACAGACATAACAGCAACGGTCCAAGCAGCTAAATCGTTCACCTCGAGCTCCAGGTTCCACCTGCGTCTGCCGCTGTCGACTCGTTCAATCAGAGGCTCCCAAACCGCATGGATTTCATTAAAGTAGTTCACCTGCAGACACAACAGCTGCCAGCGTCATACATCAGACATGATGAAACATCTGTTCAGTCACCGCAGCAGCTGCAGTAACACCCGTCACTCATTTATCATTCAGCATCAACTCAAAACTCGGAAACTTCACAATAGAACAAAAAGTCAAAAATAGATGAAGGAAGGTGAGTTTCAAGTGTTTCTCCAGAATGTTTTCACTAATTCTCACAAAATCTACGACTGGAGATCCACTAACCCCCTAAGGGAGCCCTTTGAGATCAGCTGATGGTGGCTTTCCCACAGCTCACCTGTGACTAAGGGTGCCCCAAACTCTGGAAAGAGTTACCTGCTGAGAGGAAGCTTGCTGAATCACTACTTTCAAATCTCTTCCTGAAAAACTATTTAAAAAAAAACAAAAACCTTTTACCTCTGTGTGATTATATTTTATTTCCCTTTTCAAGCTCTTGCTACTGGAAAAAGTGTTTTCAGAAACAATCACTTCAGGAAAGTGCTTTATAAATGATGATGATGATGATGATGATGATGACCACTATTATTACTAACATTACTATTTAATGAGGTTTTTTAATAAGTAGATTACACAGCTGTGGTAATATTTAGTGCCAAATATCAAAGGAAGTCAAATGCTAAGTCCTGACAGAAAACATCACATACAGTTAACAGTAAAGGGAGAACAAAACCAGTATGAAGCATTTGCACTGAACATATAATCCCTGCAAAGAACAGAAGGGAACTTCTTGAACTTTTCAACAAAACAAAACCAGGATCAGTTCTCACCTCCAGCGTCATGTCGCCTCTCAGCTGCAGCAGAGAGGACCAGTTTTTTGCCGATCCACTGAAGGAGGACTCAGCCAGCAGCAGAGGGACGGTCCGATGACCCAACCCGGACTCCAGAGTCACCTGGACCACCTGTGGTGCAACGACACCTCATCAAAAGCGGTCGGAGCTGACCGTCTCATTCTGAGGTGTCAGAATATAACCCGCTTTGAAGCAGCTGACATGTCGTACCTTTATCTCTGCAGCGAAGCTCTCGCCCTCACTGCTTCCGTCCTGCTCTCTGAAGCTCTCTGTGACCTCGGTGGCCTGGTCCACTCCCAGGAACCAGAAGTTGCAGCCATAGATGTTCATTGGCGACCAGAGGTCACTGACATTTGACTTCGACTCCTGATTCTGCTCGTCGTGCTGCTTCGCCGTCATTGCAGCCGTTATTGTCGTCACTGTGTTGAGGATGAATGGAGAGATCTGCGGGACAAAGATGCACTGGTGATGAGTCTGTTTACCACCTGGAACCTGTCCTTCAGTCCTGTTACTGCGAGGGGGTACTCACTCTGATGTTAAAGGCTATTCATACATATTGTGAGGCTTGGGTGTACTTTTGGCATTTGGAAATTGTTTCTAGATTAGTATTATTGAATCATTAATCATTTTCTTAAGGTTATTATGTTCCACTAATGTATTTATATTGTTTTACATTTCCACTTTGTTGAATATCATGTTTAATTGTCGCTGTACCTACTTACACATCTTTTAGTATCACTCTTCTTTTTAGCAGCTCCTCTATGTATGACAGCTTATAGACCAACCTAATTTGCTTCTTTTATTACAGATTTTTCAGAATTACTGTCAGTAATCCACACCAACTATGGCAAAAATATTTTTTAAGCAATTTTAACTTTGCTTAGATGTATGAATTTTACTCAGCATGGTACTCAGCCTAACCCTAACAGAGGCCACCTTGTAATAACACATGCCTGATCTCTTCTATCTCTATCCCTGTCTATCTCTTCTGTTGTGGATGTAGGTTTGTCAGATTACTCCTGTCTCGTTTTAAATGTTTTATTCTACAGGACCTTCCAGAACAAACTGTCAGGACATGCAGTGTTACTGCTGAAGTGGCTGCAAATGTCACTCATCTTCTATGTGACACTCTTGCAGACACACACTAATTTTGTGATATTATTGCAGATACTTTTAACAGTACACTAAGGTCAACCCTTGACACCTGTCCAATACCAAATGTCCTGTGAACACGTGACTACTTACAATAAAAAAATCAAAAAGGCAAGACTGGCTTTTCAAATAACCGCCAACCGGAACGACCCCAAGAGTCTCTTCTCAATCACTGACCATCTTATTAACCCTGCTTTTATCTGGCAGTATGTCTACAGTTAGACACTGTTAGATTGACTCTGCCTCATTCTGAGTTTCAACACCCCAGAACCTTTGTTTTTGCATGAGGAAACACTGGGAAAATGTGTCCTGGTTGATGCTGAGGCAAAGTTATTTCCCAATTAAACCCAGCAACCTGTTCTCTAGATACCATTCCCACATCCCTTTAAAGCATTTGAACAAAGATTTGATGAACAATATAAATTATTTTCTTCAGAGGGGTGTCTTTCCTCTTTCCTTCCTGACCACAACAGTTAAACCACCTCTGAAGAGAAGTAATTTGGATGCCTCATACTTAATAACTGTAGACCTGTATCCAATCTTCCATTTCAAGTACAATTTAAGAGAAGCTTGTTTTTAACCATTTCTACAGCTATGCTGATGACACACAACTTTACATGGCTGTGCCTCCTGATGAGTCAGGGCCAGCTGACCCTTTTAACTGTAATTTAGATATCAAATTATCAATGGCTAAAAATGTTTTATAAAAACCTGGTTATTGGTGCAGAAGCTCAGAGAGAGAAACTCAGTGAGAAACTACGTGCACTGGCACTAAACCTTTCCAACTGGTAAAAACCTGGGGGTCATCTCTGATTCAGATTTCGGTTTTGAACCTCACATTAAAAAAATATCACTAAGACTGCATTTGCATTGCAACTGTCTCTCTCAAGCCAATACAGAACCACTCACACACTTTTATTACCTGTACAATTGATTACTGTAATGCTGTGTTTTCTAGTCTCCCTGAAAAGAATATAGCTCGATTCCAATTAATTCAGAGTTCAGCTGCATGTGTGCTGATGAAGACCAGATAGAGAGCTCACATTACACCATTTTTAAAGTCTGTGCACAGGCTACCTGTCTGCTTCAAGATTGATTTTAAGGTCCTTTCATTGGTTTATAAGGCTCTTAACTGGGCTTAGTCCTACTTATTTATCAGATTTGCTTTTATCCTATGAACCTATGAGTCAGAACAAAAACCCACAGTGAGGGGTCCTTTTATTTCTTTGGTCCTTGTCTCTGGAACAACACAGACTTACTTTGATTTCCTGGAGACTTACCCAAACATAACCACTACTTACCTAACCCTAACCTTAACATAAAGCTAAACCTAACCTTTCCCTAACCTTAAGCCAAGTCTTCACCCTAAAATTTAATGATTTACATTACTTGAGATTTGTCCCCATAAGAAAGGCGAGTCCCCACAATGTGACTGTGTAAAGTTCCCACAACATGAGTAATACATGGAGACACATGCTCACAGTTAGGCAGGGTGTACACAAGCCACTTTGATCCTAACTACTGGTCAGCTCATAAAAGTGCATTTTTTCATTTATTAGATTTTTCCTGGATTAACTTTTTTGTGTGATCATTTTTAATGTGTTATCTGTAGAATAGTTGTGTTTGATAGATCCATAAATACATTCTTTTTTTAACTGTGAAAAATGAATGCACCTTGACGATAACTTCCTCCACCATCACAGAGCCACTCAGCGGTTGGTTCGGCTGGGTTTTAGTTTCCAGGGCAACTGAGCAGGGTCTCAACACCTATTGGACAGAGTCAGACTGATGAGTCACAGAGCAGGAGTTTGACCTGCAGGTGAAGATGTGTTGACATCACCTTCAGATCAGAAGCAGAAAATATTTCTGCAAACACAGACAGAATAATGCAACACATTCTCATTCCTAAACGACTGAACAGGTCACTCGCCGACAACCCCTAAAACGACCAAAGTAGTCGTTAATGAGTACCAGTGACATGTACACTTGACCTTCATCGTCATGTGGTTAACATTGTGAAAGAGTCACAGTTTGCTTCGGTTTAGGCACCCAAACTCATGTGGTTAGGTTCAGGAAAAGATTATGGTTTGGGATTAAAAACATTAGAGTTTGTACAGTGTACATTATGTAAGTTAAAATAAGTGAACACTGACAGCAGTCTCCTGGCTGAACGTCCTATGTTTGTTTGACCCATCCATCCACTACACCTTCCTCCATATGCAGATTTTCATGCTCTTTATGCTATTTCACCTGTCATAATTACTACAGCAACTACAGGTCATTGCCTAACAATAGACAGAAATATGGGTCATATAATAATGCTGTGACTCCACATGTGACCTGTTGTGACCCCACATGTGACCTGCTGTGACCCCACATGTGACCTGCTGTGACCCCACATGTGACCTGCTGTGACCCCACATGTGGTCTTACGGTGGTGACGGCATTGGACGTCTTGTTTCGGATGAATGGGCACGCAAGGACTTTCAGCTCCCTCAGGTTGGCTCTTGTGTTCTGTGTACCGTCCTCTTCGGTCTGCAAGGTGAAGTCACACTGAAACGAGGCCAGGAGGGCGGGGGCATCAGCCTTCATCAGGCTGGCCACAAACACGACCTCCGGGTCCACCACCACTGCCCGAAGACGAGTCCGAAATGCCAACGCTGCAGAGAGAAGAAAGGAGATGTGATGGTTTAGCACTGCAGACAGGTTTCTGGGTTTTATCGTGTCAGCCCAGTTTAGATTACACTGCAGTTTTACTTTGTCTTTCGTGCTGACTAGTCTAAACTTTCTTTAATAATATCAATCATATCAATACCAGAAAAATATCTATTCTGGCAATTCCCGACTGCATTTGATACCGTCGATTGTGATGTCCTTGTTGAGAGGAGTGTCAGTTTGTTAAAATACTTATTTTATGTCAGTGGTTTCCAACCTTTTTACCCCGTGGCCTATCAAAACTAAACGTCTATGTAGTCGCAGGTTGTACAGGTTGCAAACCATAAAAAATTGGTGCAAGAGTTTTAAATCATCTTCACAGTAACTGAAAAAACAAAGATGAGAGCAAATTCCCAAAAAATAGACATGATGTTGTGGAGCAGAAATGAGCTTTTTATAATTTTTTATCCTGTTAGTTATTTCACAAGCACTCAGACTTTGCTCAAGATCCCGTAAGAAGGACCCGACCCTTTACTGCTGTATTAATTGTCCATTAGCTAGTGTTATTTTTATTCATTTTGAATCTCTTTTGCTTTGTGTCTCCTATTTTAGGCAGACCACCACTCTCTTTGTGTTAGTCTTTGGCTCTCTTGGTCTTACCTGTCTTGGCATTGGCTCGAGGCTCAGTGGTCTGTCTCAGTGGCAGTCTGTTGCTCTGCGCAGAGGCGGTGGTCAGAGACGAACTATGTGCCAGAGCCTGCAAGAAGAAATCTGCGACGGCCATCAGAAACTCCACACTGGCACACAGGTAAAATTTCTGCAGAACAGCCACCACCTCCCGTTCCGCAGCACAGTGTCGATACGTTACATCGATCATTGCCTCAGGGCTCTCCTCATCTCTCCGACCCACCATCCTGCAGCCACGAGCAAAAATACAAACACAGCAGGTAGAGATCAGGCGAGTTAACACAGGGGGTTCACGGTGGATGAGTCATAATCAATGCGATTAAACACTGACAACAGCCACAGGTTTACGGTGTCACTACAAGCCACCTGATTTTTCTGTTATCTAACAGATCGAGAGAAGCCAGAACTCATGGACTGTTACCGTGAGGTCACCCGCTCCATGTCCCTCAGGTCATCCAGCGTGCAGGCGGTGAGGACAGTGGTCACCTCCATGCTGCCATTGGTCAGGATCTTCCCTGAAGTTTTCAGTTGGTGGAGGGCAAACTCGCCCAGTCGGAGCTTCTCCTGGTGCTGCAGGTCTGATGGCTGTAGAGAACAGGAACAACAATCAGACATAAATCCAACAACTAGAGTGCCAATTTCATTGGTATATTTTATTGTTTACTGCTTATATACATTTTAGTACATTTCAGCTGCTGTCAGTACATTTCACTGGTATATTTTATTCTGTCGGTACATTGCACTGAAATATTTTATTGCCTTAGTATATTGTCATTCTGGTATATTTTTAATTGCATTTACGAATATTTTTATTGCATGTTGGTTTATTTTGTTGTAGTTATCTTAATTTTATTCTTTCTAATCTTTCTTATCTTTCTTATTATCTTGTTTCCAACGTGGGGGTTGCAATGAAAATTTCATTGACATGTCAGGCTCAATGACAAAAAAGAAATCTTGAATCTTGAATCTTGAATCTTGAATCCTAAACCAGCTGATCCTGAACCAGCCGATAAAATAAACTTTACTGAGGGCATGTCGGGTAAATCAAGTTGTTACAGACACCAAGAATAAAAAAGGAGATGCAGAAAAAGAACAAACAGAAAATAAAAAAGGATGCAAAATTTTTGGCATTGGCAGAGAAGATTTGGCTAATTTTTTGTGAGCACAGCCCACATACTCAGCTCTGCTGTTCATCCCACAAATGCATATTCCTTACAAATGTGGATCCATTTAAAAGCAAGCAGCTTTCCAAAATCTATGATTTATTACCAAGAAGCATTTTTACAACAAAGAAATAATCTACAAACACAAATTTCCTTAATTTTTGTGCTTAGATTATATGTAGTTTATTTGATTTTGCATCTGGATAGGGCCCGTACGATAGAGCAACTTCAAGCGGGTGTTCCACAAAACTAGATGCGGCATTATTTGGAGTGAGCAAATAATATAATCAAGATTAAAAATCTGAAGAATGTGACCTGTGATCAATAATCTAGTCTGTACATTGGTTCACCATTTCTATTAGCTGAGACCAAGAAACACTAGTTCAACCACTTGTTCTGTTTTTTAGCTACTTTGAGGGACTTGCTCATGATTATTTTCATTTTTTCATTCACAATTGTTTAAATATAAGTTTAAAAACAATAGTATGTTTATTTAGCACCATCCTTCACAATAAAAGACAGTAACAGACACAAAGAAACGCACTAAAGACATAAAACGTTTAAGTTAAATGAGACACTAAAAACTAAACAAACACTCAACACACTTTAGAGCTACTTTTCCAGCAACAAGGTAAAGGATTAGGAAATCAAAATATCAAGTTAAAAAAAGCTGCTAACTTGTTTTCCATCAGCCTTCCATTGATTACTTTAATGGTGACTGACTTCCGTAGGAAAGCACCACAGACTACACCGCTGTGCATCCAGGGATTTGACACTGAGATCGAGGAGGAGTACAAATATCTGGGTGTACACCTCAACAATAAACTGGACTGGTCCATGAACACTGATGCCCTGTACAGGAAGGACCAAAGTCATCTCTATCTACTAGAAGACTGAGGTCCTTTGGAGTATGTAGGACATTACTGAGGACTTTCTATGACTCTGTGGTTGCATCTGCAGTCTTTTACGCAGTGGTCTGCTGGGGCTGTGGAAGCTCTGAGAGGGACAGGAAGAGACTGAACAAATTGGTCAGGAGAGCTGGTTCTGTCCTGGACTGTCCTCTGGACACCACTGAGGATGTAGGTGAGAGGAGGATGTTAGCCAAGCTGACATCTATCACTGACAACCCCTCCCACCCCTGCATGACACAGTGGGGGCCCTCAGCAGCTCCTTCAGCAACAGACTGCTTCCAGTGTGTAAGAAGGAACGCTACCACAGGTCCTTCATTCCATCAGATGTCAGATTATTCAACTCCAGCATCAGTTAACATGAGACTGTGTTGATGTTGTTGCCAAATAATGTTTTGTTGTTTTTGTTTTTTTCTCGTCATTTATGCCAACATACGCTCATATCCTTACATTTTGTGCAATACTACATTTTTTTTACTGTTTTGTATATTCTATTCTTCCGTGCAATAGTATTAACACTGTATTATTATTATTAATCTGAAGGCAGCACAATTTTTTTCCCACAGCTATTGGGGCAATACATATTTTTTGTATATTTTTTCTTTTATACAGTCAAAATTTCATTTTGCTTGTATAATATTTACATATATATATCGTCTACTTTTTTATTTTGTATTTTGTTTTTTGAAATTTCTCTATTTCTGTTGCAATTTTTCTCCCAACTGCTACTACATGCTGCTGTAATGCCCAAATTTCGACGGCTGGGCATAAATAAAGTTTTATCTAATCTAAAATGATGAGTTCATCAGAAGGAAACACATACAGAACTTTTCAGAACACTGAGAGAACCTAATCCAGTCTGAATAAAACCCATCAGCAGCTGCTCTCTGTGTGCTGACTGACCTGTTTTGGGTCGTCACTGTACAGAACCAGACCAAGAGACTCTATGTTGAAGTTAAACTTCATACTCTCCAGGGCTTCGTCCTCCTCTTCATCAGTGCTTACAGTTGGCTTCTCAATAACACCTGACAACATAAATACAGACCACATCAACGAAACACTGGAGAGGAGCAACAGGAGATGAAACAATCAAAAACTTTAAATCGATCTCAGGCCATACATCAACCAAGAAACAGAGGCTAAACCAATTTCAGTGTGTATATTTCTACGTATGTGAGTATCCATATATCCTATAAATCTAATGCATTTCTGTCTGACACACCTGCCGAGGGGCCTGCGGCTGCTCGGAGCTGCAGACTGGCCTCTTGTCTCGGAGCAATGGGCTCCAGACTGCCGGCCTCTCCCAGATTCTCCATCAGGATCCTCAGCAGCACCTTCAGGTCATCCTGACTCAGCTCCACCTGCAGACCGAGCATAGACACTGCACTCATTACAGACAGACACTCAGAACGGCTGACAGCATGCAGCCGTGAATCAAATCTGAGACTCAGTCATGATTAAGTAAAGGAACGGTCCATTATATCTATTTATGCATCAGAGACTCCAGCCAGTCGGCAAAAATAAACCTGACGCATTAAGGTTTTTATGAAAGTTGATGTAGAGCAAAAGAAAGGCGAGCAGGCAGGCGGAGAACAGAAACACAGGGTTTTGTCAGATTGCACAGAGCACACATCAGGATCATCAGATGGAAAAGCAAACAGGTTGCATTAAATTAAGGAGCGGAGTCGTCAGACCTGCCACTCCACCCGAAACATCCCCTGTAAATGGACAGCAGGGGGCAGATTTTATTTTCTGGAACACTTTAGTTCCTTAATATCAGCAGGGGAAAAAACAATTGGTGATCATCTCTCTGATCACAACCGTGATCATGACGGGAATGCCTATATTGTGTAAAATGTCAAATCACAACAGACTACACAGAGGTGACTAGTGATGCTACACTTCAACTCTACAGGAGGAGACTGTGCTCAAAGCCAACGGTACCTTTGGTGGTGTACATCTCAGCTGGTTGCAAAAACAACAACAGAAAGGTTAAGTATTTTGTTTGAGTCACTACCTGCCACTACTATCACTCTATATTCCTATATGCTGTGGTCCTTAATAAGAAGCTCTGAGGGATTTGAAGAGATCCTCCAAAATGACTTTTCATCTGTGGAGAGACAATGATGCAGGGAAAACTGACAGATATTTCAGTTAAAACCCTTCAATATCATCCACCATGGTCACTGGATGATCCCTTAAATGTTCTGACCTGAAATGTATTGATTCAGATTCTGCTGTGGAGTTTTTAACTAGATTGTTTAACACAATCTTGGAATAATAACAATGATAATGAAAATAATAAACTGTGAGGACTATGAGCTGCTGCACACTGCACTTTGTCCACCTTCACCTGCACCTTCTGCGTACTTAACATTTATACACACACTGACCTAATTATCAGCTGCATCTCAGTATATGCATTTTAGTATATATTCAGCTGTTGTTGGTATATTTTATTGTTTTAGTACATTTTTGTTTCTGGTATATTTTCTATTGCATTTATGCATATTTTTACTGCATGTTAGTTTATTTAGTTCACATGCACCAAGTGAGTGCTTCACATAGAAAAGACAAAATGGACATAAGAATGGATAAAAAATAAGATCAAGACTGGTCCATTACTGTTCTCATTATACAAGCTGCCACTGGGTGGCGTCATTAGAGAGCACAATGTATGTTTCCACAGTTCCACAGAGACCATATTTCTCAGATATTAGCCTACACTGGCTGCCTATAAAATCTGGAATAGAATCTGAAAACCTTCTCCTTACCTACAAATGGTCAGGCACCATCTTATCTTAAAGAACTTATAGTACCCTATTACCCCAGTAGAACATTGCGAACCCAGAATGCAGGCTTACTGGTGGTTCCTAAAGTCTCTAAAACCAGAATGGGAGCCAGAGCCTTTAGTTATCAAGCTCCTCTCCTGTGGAACCATCTTCCAGCTATTGTCCAGGAGGCAGACACCCCCTCTACATTTAAGAGCAGGCTTAAAACTTTTCTCTTTGATAAAGCCTACACTCAGGGCCGGTTCAGGCTTGCCTTGGACCAGCCCCTAGCTATGCTGCCATAGAATTAGACTGTCGAGGGACTTCCAATGACACCCAAACCTCTGTTCTTCTCTCCCTCTCCATCTGTATGCGTTCCTGTCCCATCATGTTACTGACTTGGCTTCTTCCCCGGAGTCTTTGTGCTTTCTCGTCTCGCAGGTCCGAATGGAGAGCGGCTGAACCTGGACTACTGAGTTCACCTGCCGGACATCCACTGCTCAAGGTTTCTTACTCCTAAAAGGAAGTTTTTCCTCGCCACTGTCGCCAAGTGCTTGCTCATGAGGGAATTGTTGGGTCTCTGTAGATGAAGAGTTTGGTCTGTACCTGCTCTGTATGGAAAGTGTCCTGAGACAACTTTGGTTGTGATTTGGCGCTATATAAATAAGACTGAATTGAATCGACTTGAGGTGGCAGAGTTTAAGATGCTAAGATTTCTGTTGGGAGTACTGAGGATGGATAGGACTAGGAATGAATATATTAAATAGACAGCTCAGGTTAGTTGGTTTGGAGGCAAAGCAAGAGAGGAGAGACGGAGATGGTCTGGACATGTGCAGTGGAGCGAAGATGGGTAAACAAAGAAGGATGTTAAAGGTGGAGCTACCAGGCAAGAGGAGGGCCAGTGGAGGAGGAAGAGGAGGTTTATGGATATGGTTAAGAAAGGCGTGCAGGTGGTCGGCTGAACAAAGGAAGATGCAGAGGACAGAAAGAGACGGAAGCAGGCGCTCTGCTATGGCGACCACTACCGGGAGCAGCCAGCAGAGGAGGAAGAAAATTCTGCTTTACTCAAAAAACTGAAAAACTAAAGGATGAAAAGTCATTGGATGGATAAGCAGAGTTTATATGACAATAAAATAAGAAATAATTAACTAATAAATCTTCCCGTCCTTCAAATCTGAAGCTTCATTATTTTAGTGCTGATACTGATTTCAAGTATGACCCTTAAAAGACCAGACTGGGTACCAGTCTGATGAGTTAGTTAAACTAAAAACCACCATCTGTGCTGGTGTGTCCTATAGGGACGTGATAAGCTAAACGTTTTCCAGCCCATAAGGAGCCCCTCCTTCTCTTCCTCCTACTACCTTCATGGGCTTCAGATCTCCATTGATCTCCACAGCGACCATCTTCTTGTACCAGGACGCTGCCAGGTTCCTCTTGATGTTCAAGTGCAGGTTTACTGGTTCCAGCAGCTCTGTGCTGGGTTGACCAGATGCCTGGTCCAGGCAGGTTCTAATTGGACAACAGGGAACCAGAGTTTAAATACAAAATGAATGCTTATTGAGTAACATGGTTTATTTTTAGTATGATCAAGCCTGTCCTAAGTGACAAGATAAGTATGATTGATCCGAAGGAGTGTTTAATTTCTACTCCTCTTGTTCATATTAAACGTACAAAGAAAGAACGATTTGAAAAAGTTCTTGGTGTTGGTATCCCGAGTCCCGAGTCTTTTCTTTCAGAATGTTTTTCTGCTGTTTCTGCAGAAGATACTTGAATCTGAATCAATTAACTGACCTGGAGAGTTTGAGGTGTGTCAGCTGGACGTCCATGTTGTCAATGATGGCTGGCAGTGGGCATGTTTCAACTGGCAGCAGAGAGAAGCTGTTTCCCACCGTGATGAGACCCAGGTCCATCACAAGTGCATTGTGAGAGGTGGAGGACTGGGGGATGATGATGAGCGGAGCCTTCAGATTGATGTCCATGGACAGACGGAAACTCTTCTGGGCAAAGTCTCGAACGCTGGATGCTGCCTTCTCTGCTGCCTGAGCCGTCGCCGCGCTCAGGGCTTCTTTAGCTGTTTGGAAGTTGTTGGTGAAATTCTGAATGAAAAGATAAACAAAACTGTTATTGAGTCCTAAATCTAAAAATAACATTATTTAAGAAAATCTGCAATAAAAAAGATTTTTATTCAACAACACAGCTAATAAATCAAATCAAATCATGTTTTTGTAAAAAAAGAAAAATGAAGTATCTGAGAAGCTTGTCTCTTTTTACAAACATGACTGAATTCCATAAATGCATAAACTCAGTGTCCATGGTTTGATTCCCAGTTTGGGGAGCTTTGCTGTTTGTCCTATCCACTTCTGTCTCTCCATATTTCCAGTCTTCTGTACCGTCCCTACCAATTAGGAAATAAATGTCCCACCCCCAAAGAAAAAGCTAAAATTCAAACCTGTTAATAACTAATAACGACTAAAAGTATGATTACAGTCAAACAAACATAACATACCTGTTCTAAAAGCAGAGTTACTTTAATAAAGGTCAGTGGCATTGTTGCAGTTCTTATTTGTTTTAAACATCAGTAGATCTCCTTCTTGTTCTAACTGCCTATGATTCCAAAAACTAGAGTAATTATATATACATAAAAAAATACACTGAAACTGACAGAAATGAACACAGAACTGTGATAACTGGCTTAAGTAAAAACATCAAAATCACATTTGAACTGTTCATCAGTGAAACAAACACACGTGAACATAAACTCAGCAGCAGTGGAACTCACCAGCAGAGACATGATGAACTTGTGCAGGTAAACCACCTGGATGCAGCCTACATTCAGCTTCACTCTGCCATCAGTTTTGGAGGTGTCGGCATAACTGGCGCCCTCTGTGGCGTTAGGAGTCAGACTCATGGTGAAGCTGAACACCTCATCACCCACGATGGAGATGGCCTGAATGACAGCAAGAGTTCAACAACTTTTATTCAACCTGACTGCAGCGGCAAAGAACAGAAATAACCAGCCTGATGTAGTCCAGGCCTGGATTCTACCTGCATTGTACTTATGGGTCGTCTAGAGCAACAACAACTAAACTAGATATGATAATGGAAAAAGGTAACACATAAAACAGCAGTTAAAGGTCCAGTGTGTAAGATTTAGGGGGATCTTTTGGCAGAATATGGCAGAGATGATCAGCATGTTTTCATTGTGGTGGAGAGAAACCATCGCAAATGCGGTAGGTTAACAAGCCTTCCTGCTATCTATCCGAGGTCTGAACATTCACAAGATATGCACTATTGAGTATCCTGTTCTTGCAAGGGAATCTTATCCTTAACATTGCCGGTATGCTAGTTCTTGTCAGTGCAAAGGCACTGACAAGAACTAGCATACCGGCAAAAAAAAATTTTACCACATCATTATCATCAGCTGAAAAGGGAATCACTGACTTTTTGGTACCTCAGAATGAGCTCTTAATATCAAGTGAGACAGCGGGTCCTCTTCCACACAGTCCGGCATGTTGCACCACCAAGTTTCTACAGTAGCCCAGAACGGACAAACCAGGAGCCCCAAGAACAAAGGGCCTGCCACCCTTGACCAGGGAATAGCTGACAGGGCCTTATCAGAGGACCTCAAGCAATGGTCTGCTGAGTAACGGTTGAGAAGCTAAGTCAGCTAGCTTGGTGCCATACCATACGAGGGCCTTAAAAGTCAAGATAACATTTTTAAAATCAATCCTAAAATGGATAGGCTGTCAGTGAAGGGAAGCAAAAATATTGGAGATATGATCATGCTGCATGATTTTGGTATGGCAAAGTCTGGCACCCCTCCATGGAGAACAGTGTGATCATGTTTTGGCCAAGGCAAGTAAACACAGCAATACAGTAATCCCAACAAGAAGTGGCAAAGGCATGAATAACTCTGAAGATCATTACAAATAATTAAAGAGATATTTCCCAAGTGGAAAAAACACAACTGAGCAAGCCTTGTAACGTGAGACTTGAGATTGTTTCTTAGGTTTCTTAACAGTGGATAAACAACACAATAAGACAAACCATAAAGTGCCAAGCACTGGCACAATTTGACCATGAGTGTGCTCAGGGCCTAAAACAAAGATTTGTGTTTTGGAAGAGTTAAGATGAGGAAAAGAAATTTGGTCCTAGACTGGATCCCTGTGCCTCCCCCATACTTCTATAAAGACTGAGAGGAGGAAAGGCCATCAATAGACAGCAAATTTTTGCTTAAAGAATGAGAGAACCACTGGGGGGCACCAACCCATGTACTCAACCTTTATACACTGTGTGAGAAGCGGTCCTAATATCAAGCAGAACTAGTACTGGGCATTCATCTGTATCAGCTTTCATCAAAATATTTGTTACTTTTACGGGGGTAGTCCCAGTGCTGTGCTGCTGTTGGTAACCCGGTTAAATTTGCTTGAAAATAATATTACTATATATATATAGAGTATATATAATATTAATATTATTACTATATTAAGACTTCCAATTACTCTAGTTACTATGGTCAGAAGGATAAGAACCAGGTTTTTTGAGTAGTAGCTGGACACTGACAGTCTTGATATAATTGGGAATACAACCAGAAGTTAAAGAGTTGTTGATGTTTGACAGCAGGCAAGGTGCTATCCAGAACCTCCAAATAATTTCGTAAGTATTACTTCATGTTAGGTGGACTTGATAATGGCGTCATATTATTAAGGGTACTCTGCTCCATGGCGGTGCCTTCAGGGTAGTCTAGTGTACTCTAGGGCAGGGGTACTTGCAGCTCCACAGCATCAACAAGGCTCTCCTTCACAAATTCTCCTTCTTACAGAGGGTTCAGCTTCTTTGCTATTAGCTCAATCAGCACAAACCTGCCTGCAAAACACTGTCTCTGTCAGAGTGTGGTAAGTGAAAGTTGCTTGTTGAGCATCCATCCAGTGTTAACTTTATCCAAGAGCGTTTGTCCTGCCACTCATCCTGTTCAGTGTGTTTGTAGCTGTGATGACTCTTGAGAATGGCTTTCTCTATCACTGTGTGCTCGTCCACACAAACTAACCTGACTTAGACACACTAGCTTGCCTTTTACTTAAAAAAAAAGAATCCTTGTCAGCTTCTCTCATGATATCAACCTCCCTACACATGTTGCATTCAGGGAGCACCTGGAATGACGTGTCTACTACTTTGTGTTTTTCTTTGACCACTGAAAAAGCAATTGCTGTCAAGAGATTGTTCTATTTCTGATTTGCTTTTTTGTACAGTATTTATGAAATGCCTTGTGGGTCAGTCTTGCGGGCTGTATACGGCCTGGAGGACAAAAGTTCCCCATCCCTTCTCCAGGGTCTGCTGGAATAGCCCCCCGTAGCCCTGGATAGTCTAGAGTATTCTAAGGCACTATGTCCAGAGTTGCCCAAGTAATCCAGGGTATTACTTTCAAGACGGTATCTCCCTAGTCGTTTGTGGGATTTTAGAAGTATTCCAATATAGTGTGAACATGGGAATAGTAGTCAGAGGTAGTCCAGGATAGTTTGTGGTAGTTGAGTGCAACCTAGGGTGGTGTGTGGTAGTGCAGGATGGCCTGACAGAGTTCAGGGTAGTCTGAGGGAATCCTGGAAAGTAATTAGGAGTTCAGGGCAGTTGAGATAGTGTCTTGAGGGACTTCAGAGTAGTCTACAGGAGTTTATACTGGTCAGAGTCAGCCTAAAGCAATCTCAACCAGTCCAGGTTAGTTTGTGGTCATCCCAATTATGTCAGAATAGTCCTGGGAAGTACCTTCAGCATACTTCATGGCATTCTAGAACCATCTGTGGCAGCACAGGGCAGTCCAGAAGAGTATTCCAGTGTTATCCATGGTAACTCAAGAAATCAACTGACTGGTTCAGAGTAGTCTGAGGTTGTCCCAGTTAGACTAGGAAAGCCTAGAGTTGGCCAAGGCAGTTTGCACCTTCAATGAGCCGGTAAAAATAACCATGTTACTGACTGAACATGATCTCTGTAAGAGTAATCAGCATTAATACAGTAAGACAACTGGCTGACCTTTTTGTGGATGTTTTTGGGATCAACGTTGAGGACGATGAAATCTCTCAGGCGGGCTGATAAATGAGTTTGTGATCCTTGCATCAGCAAAGAGCCATTAATACCTGAGGGACACATCAAACTGGGTAAATCAGGGATACCGTCGACGAATAACAGCAGACAAAAACTCAGCTGGGGTCCAGTACCTTGGATCTTGATGTCGGCCATGTTGCAGCTCTGGTCACACACCAGGACATTGAAGGCTCCCAGTGTCACCATCACCTTCAGGTCTATGACCTCACTGTCTGCAGGTGAAACAAGGGCGGCTGACAGGAAACACAATAACACAACATGTTAAAGACATGCTGAGTTTTAGTTCATGGTTTTGAGGAGAATGCTCAGACTTTTGATCCCACAGTGAAGTAGTTGGTTTTGCCATACTTATACTGGGATGATATTTAAGATCATTATGTGTGCGTGTTGTACTGACTGGACTTGGCGGACATCGTCTTGTCCTCTGTCTTTGGTCTGATCTCTCTCTCTGGAGACGAGAGGCTGCCAAAGGACAGCGCTGCTGACAGGAAGTTGATTGCTGACAGCAGAGCCTCAGTATGGAGCATGAGGTCAAGTGAGGTGAAGGTCACCTGGAGAGACAGAGTAAATGAGTGTAACAATAACCCTAACCCAGACCTCAGTTGCTGAGCTTTAAATTAATTTGTGTTTGTGGATGAACCCACATTGATCATCTGTTCAGTGTTCTTGTAGTCTGTGGAGAAGTTTGGCCCCGAACGGTCGGCCTAAGGAAACATAGCCAAACAAACACAAAGTTCAAGGTAACTGAAAATTTTGAAAAGTTCAATCTATCGCACTTAGTTTTATTGTCTGCTCAAGGATCACCTTGTGCTCTCACATATAAAAGCCAACCTGCATATCTCGACGAAAAAAATTAAATGAAATACAAGTTACTGCTGTCATCACCTTGAAATACTGCACTTTGAGTAGTTCAGCTCCAGACTCCACAGAAGAGCTGATGAGACAAAGCGGCTCGCCACTTGAGTCTGAAACAAGATGAAACCAAAGTGTCAGATCGTCAAAGCCAACTTTGCTGTGCAGGTTTATATGGTTGACCATATGAACCCTAACAGTGGCTGCTTCCTGTCCAGACAGGAACTAGTAGGGACACTTTAGAAAATAAACTATACTACATGATGTCCTAGAAAAACAGTACAGAACAACACAGAAAACACTATAGAGCACAAAAAAAAAAACCAGGACCATTTCCTTGGCCCTTAACAGAAAGCACTAAAGGACACAATAGAGATAGAACACTATAGTGTACTATAATAATAATAATAATAAACTATTTATAGAGCACAATTCATGCATAAAATGGAACACGACGTGCTTAACATAAAAGCAGTAACGTGATAAAAACAAAATAAAGCATAATTAAAGCAACAGGATAAGGCCAAATAAAACAGCCGTAAGGTAAAATGAAAAGACTCTTCAGGAGAAAGCAATGTTTAAAAGATTTAAAGGTGTCAACAGACCACTCAGACCTTCAGATAAGATAAGACTTCATTAATTCCCAGCTGGGGAAATTTGGGTATTACAGGCAGCAGGTAATAGCAGTTGAAAAAAAATAGCAACAGATATAGAGAAATACAAAATACAAAATGAAAGGTGACTATATATATAAGTATGTAATTTGTTTTACAAAGGACTCTACAAAACATTAATATGTACAAAACTATAACAAAGATTGCCATAAAAATATACTTAGAATTCTGTGCTTTTTACACAAATTTGGGTAGAAATTGCACATGGTGGGTACAGATAAAGTGACTACAGCATTTATGTATTGCTCAGTAATAAAGATATATATACTGTATGTCACAATAGAATACCAGTATGTATTGATAGGTAGAATACTCATTGAAAGTGGAAAAAAAATTGCACAAGGTTATTTGTGTATGATAAATCACACATCAGTGCAAAAATGGTCTGAGTATGGAACCAGTGCTACCTGCAGCAAAAGCTAGAGCTGAACACTGACAGCTGATGGAATGAAGACCTGTGGTAGAGTTCCTTCCTACAAGGTGGATGCAGCAGTCTGTTACTGAAGGAGCTGCTGAGGGCCCCCACTGTGTCATGCAGGGGGTGGGAGGGGTTGTCCATGATAGCTGTCAGCTTGGCCAACATCCTCCTCTCACCTACATCCTCAGTGGTGTCCAGAGGGCAGTCCAGGACAGAGCCAGCTCTCCTGACCAGTTTGTTGAGTCTCTTTCTGTCCCTCCCAGAGCTTCCACAGCCCCAGCAGACCACTGAGTAAAAGACTGCAGATGCAACCACAGAGTCCAAAGGACCTCAGTCTTCTCAGCAGATGGAGACAACTTTGGCCCTTCCTGTACAGGGCATCAGTGTTCGTGGACCAGTCCAGTTTATTGTGAGGTGGACACCAGGTATTTGTACTCCTCCTTGATCTCAGTGTCCAGACCCTGGATTCACACTGGTGTAGTCTGTGGTGCTTTCCTGCAGAAGTCTATCACCATCTCCTTGGTCTTGCTGGTGTTGATGTTCAGGTGGTTTAGTCCACACCAGTCGACAAAGTTAGTGATGACTTCCCTGTATTCAAATCGTTCCCCTGTGATACACATCCAACGATGGCTGTATGATTGGAGAACTTCTGGAGGTGGCAGCTGTCTGTGTTGTGACTGAAGTCTGATGTGTAGAGGGTGAAGAGGAAAGGGGAGAGGACAGTACCCTGTGGAGCCCCGGTGCTGCAAACTACCACATCCGACACACACTCCTGAAGCCACACATTTTGCGGCCTGTTGGTGAGGTAGTCGATGGTCCATGCAGCCAGGTGGCAGTCTATTCCGGCTTCTTCCAGCTTCCCCCTCAGCAGTGATGGCTGGATTGTGTTGAAAACACTGCAGAAGTCAAAATGCCTGGTCGATAAGCAAACTGTAGGGGGTCCAGCTCGCTGCTCACCAGGTGACGAAGATGGTTAAGTATAATCCTCTCCAGGGTCTTCATGAGGTGGAAAGTTAAGGCTACCGGCCTGAAGTGGTTGGGCTCCCTGGGATGCACAGTGTTTGGCACTGGAACCACACAGGAAGTTTTCCACAGTGCAGGAACTCTCTCCAGGCTGTTAAAGATGTGCTGAACGACCCCGCAGAGCTGATCTGCACAATCCCTGAGCAGTCTGAAGCAGATGTAATTAGGGCCAGTTGCCTTCCTCGCCATCGTCCTCCTGAGCTCCTTCCTCACCTGATCTGCTGGAGAGAGATAAGGCCATCTGGTCTGGGCTCTGGTTAGGGGAATGGGGGTAGAATCAAACATGTTAAAAAACAGGTTCAGCTCATTTGCCCATTCCTGGTCTCCAGATTCAGGGCCCCTGGGATTGTCACTGCTGTGGCCTGAGATGGTTTTCGGGCCCCTTCAAACCTCTCTGGTGGTGTTCCCCTGCAGGCGCTCCTCCAGCTTTCTCCTTGTAGCACTCCTTGCCTCTCACCCTTTTCAGCTCCCTCTACACCTACTTCAACTTAGTTCGGTCCCCAGACTTAAAAACCCTTTTCTTCTCGTTCAGTAGTGTTTTCAGTTCAGGGGACACCCAGGGTTTGTTGTTTGGGAAACACTGCAACTTCCTGGTCGGCACAGTGTTTTCCACACAGAAGTTTATGTAGTCCGTGACACATGTTATCAAACTGTCAATATCCTCCCTGTGAAGACAGCACAGCATTTCCTAGTCGGTGGTGTCAAAACAGTCCCTGCACTTACCTTAATTTTTTAAGTTGTTGTTATGCAGTGTATTGTTTTTTAGAGTGTGGAGGGGGCATTACAGCCATACCCTGGGGCATCCATGGCAATGGCCATTTGGCGTTGGTATGATTCCTGCCCTGCACCATAGAAAACAGTGCAGGACGCCATAGAAAGAGTATAGGACACCCCAAAAAACAGTACAGGACCCTTAGAAAATAGTATAGGACACCATACTGAACTGGATAGGCCACAACAGAAAACATGAAAGGGCACCATAGAAAACAACCTTTCCTTCAGAGGCAGGATAATTATCACTAAATCGTGGTCTGCTGACCTTTGAACTCCAGGCACTTCATGGTGATCTTGTTGATGTATGTTGTAGCACACATGTCGTACTTTCTGACTTTGGTGTCAATGCCCAGGTGAGCCACATGAAAGACCAAGAAAGGTGACTCCTTCTGCTCTTTGGGCTTCTTCAGGGTCAGCAGCAACTTGAAGAGGAAACAGGTAACAAGCAGATAAATAAGATGCCTGAAGGGTGGTTGGCAGAAAGCCATTACGTAGAAGGAATAATCAGAGCAAACAGACAAATGTAGTCACTGTAGTCTGATTCCTGATCAGCCCGGCAGCCACAGTGCAAACAAGACAACTTGGTCACATTTTGTGACAGAAGAAAAATCTCAATTCAATTTTTCACATCATTTGCAGATTTCGTACCTCTTTGATTTCAAAGCTGAGGTGAATGTTGATCACGTTTTCAGTCAGATCTCCATTGGTGGGGGCCACCACACCTTCAGATTCCTTCTGTAACAACACCGCCTGCACCTGCTGCTCAGCAAGCTCGGCCTTCTCTGAGGGAAGACAGTCATTAAAAAACATACAGCATTACTCTGTCTGCAGATCTTCTTTCAGTGCCTGATTGGTTAAAAAAAGGTTTATTATAAGGATATAAATCAGGGTCCTGTTTGGGCTAGCATGGAATTAGATGGCGATTTAGCAATTTCACCTATTTCATTATTGAGTTCTATAATACCTACAGGGCCACACCCTCAAATCTTAAATCCTATTGTGAAACACTCTCGTTCTCCCCCCTGGTTAACAATCACCTTTTTCCACCATCTAAAACTGACACATCATTTCAAATTTGGCATAAAATTGGTCTGGTCTTTATAAAAGATCTCTATTTCAAAGTAACATTCATGTCATTCGAAACACTGCAAAAAAACCATCATATTCCCAAAAAAACATTTTTTTAGATTTCTACAAATACCAAGTTTTGCTAGTAAACATTTTAGACTTCCTAATATACCAGCACAGAATGTTATTGATGATATACTTGCTCTAAATCCCTACAAAAAAGGTAATATTTCCAAAATCTACACTATGATCCAAAATATTAATCCACCCTCATGGGGCAAAACAAAATTAGCTTGGGAACAGGATTTGGGCATTAAACTCTCTGAGGAATTCTGGCAGCGCAGTCTAGAAGGCATTCACTCTTCTTCTTTTTGTATTAGACAGTGCCTTATTCAGTTTAAAGTGCTACATCGCCTACACTACTCAAATGTAAAACTTGCTAAAATATATCCTAATGTCAGCCCAATGTGTTTACGATGTCATCGCCTTCGCTTCACAAATGGCCCGAAGACTCATTCTCCTTCAGTGGAAATCAGATAAACCCCCCTCTTTTATTAATTGGACTAAAGAAATGCTCTCTTTGTTGCAGCTAGAAAAACTGAGATACAGTCGGACTAATTGCTATGGAAAATTTAGTGTGACCTGGCGCCCTTTCATTAAATATGTTAAAAACCTGAATCTATCATAAAATGTTTCCCTGTCCGTGTATGTGTAATGGAGCAACATCCCTCTTTTTTATTTATGTTTTTTTTATGTATTTATTTTTCCTATGTTTCGCATAAATATGTGTAATACATAAATCCTAGGTGTTTGCATTTGTTTACTTATTTATAGATGTACTCATTCAATAATTATTATTGTTATTATTATTTTGTTAGTAAACAGTTTGTATTATTTATTTTTTCAGTCTTGATTTTTGGGGGTGGGGGGGGGGGCATGTTTGTTTATAAATGAATAACTATAACTAAAGCATTTAAAATATTAACCAGGTGAGGGCACATCGTCAAAGGTAACACCAGGCGATCTGAATAAATATTACCAGTGTTGATGCAGGGCACATAAAACACATTATGAGTTTCTGTTTGCCGTCATGCATTGAGGCTAAAGGTACCTTGTGCCAACTGTCGTTTGACGTCCATGCTGTGCTCTTTACTCCCCTCACCGATGTTCTCGACAAAAATCTTCATCAGCACACCAAGGTCTTCTTCACCCAGACTCATCTGAGAAACACATGAGCACATGTTTCATGTCTTACTCTGAAGAATAGTTAAGTTTACACGACTAAAAACATGTTAGACCTACATTGAGGGACCGGAGGACTCCCTGGACCTGGACTCCAGGGATATTGGTGAACCAGGAAGCAGCCAGGTTCCTGGTGACGAGCAGCTCCAGGTTAATTGGCTGGAGAATCTCAATGTCTGGCTGAGAGGAGCCCTGCTTCAGTGTGGTTCTAAAAACACATTAGTTCAACACTCAATGAGCATTTTTCTTTTTGTTGGTCATCATCATGTTGTAACGCAGCTCAGAGCAGGGTCTGTTGTAAAAACTCCTGTTAGTGTCTTCAAGGACGCTATGATGCCAAAACAGGGACAACCAAACTACAAGTCATTCTTTTCACAGCTTCTGCGCTTCATTGCTCTGTTATAGGGATGGCCAGATCGATTGGCCGCAGGTCGTCATCGGCCCATATTCCATAAAAATTTGCATTATGGAGATCTGGGTCTGGCTTTTGAGTCACAGACCCATTCAAACCATCCTGCCATTTATTTATTTGTTTGGCATTTTTACATTTATTGACAATGAATGAAGAGGGGAGAGAGGGGAGTGTGACATGCAACAGAGGTGACCGGCTGGAATCAAACCAGTGATGCAGCAGTCATGTGACATGTGCAGGAACCATTTGGCTTCAGATCCTGCCATTTATCATGTCGACTTTCCAGCAGTGTGTCAGCAGCACCTCAATCCTGTCCTTAGCCTCCAAACCCTCTACTTTTAGTAAATAATACTGAAGTGGCAAACAAGGTTCCACCTGTTTTGGGTGTCCTAGGGAGTCAGGTTTAGTAAATGCCTCTCTGTTTGTTTCACCGATGGTTCGTCAGCACCTTTTAAGGAGACAGATTCCTTTGTTTGTTGGTTTACTCTGAATCGTATTGCATCTTTTTTTATTATTGTTTGTCATGTGGCTTTGATTCCCCCCCATCAGAGCTCTGAATAACTTCTGACACAACCACTGAAAGGTTTGAGAACATGCTCACGTCTCCTCAGTGACAATGATAAAAACTGATCCTCACAGTTTATTCAGAGGTTTTGTGTTGATACCTTGAGAGTTTCAGCTGAGTTAGCTTGACGTCCATCTTCTCCACAACAGCTGGCAGAGAGAAACCTTCAGCCGGCAGCAGAGAGAAGCTGTTTCCCACCGTGATCAGACCCAGATCCACCACCACGGCATCATGGGAGGTGGAAGACTGGGGGATGACGATGAGCGGAGCCTTCAGTTTGATGTCCATGGATAGACGAAAACTCTTCTGGGCGAAGCCTCGAACGCTGGACGCTGCCTTCTCCGCCGCCTGAGCCGTCGCAGCGCTCAGAGCTTCTTTAGCCGTCTGGAAGTTGTCGACAAACATCTGAAGAACAAAATAAATCCAGAGTGAGGGAAAAACCAACCCAGCGTCACAAGACTTGGAGGGAAACAGCATGAAGGAGCAAAGTCAGAGGGAGCCGATGTGAGGCGTTCACTGCCTGGACAGAGCGTACGGTCATTTCTGTTTCATAAACCTTCAGATGAATAATAGGAACCTCAGATTAATAACAGCAGAGTCACGCATCTGGTTTAGGTCTTAATGATAAAGCAGCTGGCTCACAAATGTGTTTGTGCATTTACACATCAGCTGGTTTTCTGAAGCCTTTTCAGAACACTCCACAGAAGATTTTCTGAACATGAATGCAAATTTTTCCTCTCTGTAAATACAAGAACAGCGCATATCTATCAATCAATAATTGTGAGAAATACAACTATCATCATAATTATCAAAGGTTAATTTAATTAAATTTTCCATTTTTGAAACAAAAATGAAGTTCCAAAAGTTCAGAAACATTTTCAAGGAGGGAAGTGAGGTCACACAGGCTGACAGGGGAGGAGAGTGAGGGGGGGTTAATGGTGATGGCAGCTGAGTGAGTTGCATAGCGCTTATGGAGGAGGTGAGTTCTGATAACTGCCACGTGTTGTGCATGAAAAGCATGACTTCCAATGTTTCCTGCTCTGCTCTCAATACGGTGTTTTTGGTCGTCTCTCACAATCAACCTAGGTGAGAACGACGTCACAAAGAATCCGCTCTCGTTCAGATTAACCCAAGTCCACGACTGAAAACCAGACATAAAGTTGAGGATGAGGGTTAACCTGTTCACAGAGACCGCGCTCTACTGATCAACTTTAACCAGATGATATTTAAGGTGGATTGAGGGTGCGGTGGAGTTGCTGAGTGAAGCTGAAGCAGGTTTGATGCAGTTCAGAGCTGCATGCTGGAAGCTGTACCTCATCAGCAGACGCATACTGAAAGCTAAAAGAAGCCTGAAAGAATAAAACACATCAACAAGACCAGAAACATGAGAGACAAGAAAGTGTAGAGAAAAACATGCAACAGGAAACACGAAAAAGGCAACATGTTCTCTTCCCAAACTGTCAGATTACATAAAACAAACAGCTACAAACATCAGACATCAAAGTTCAATTTAATACTTGATTTAAACTGCAAAAGCAGCTTTTTATTCCCTGAAACTTTTACAAGGGACGAGATCATTTGTCCTGTTTCGCTGTAATATTTTAGCATCAACATTTTCTATTTTTAATTCATCCTAAAAAGCTAATTTAGTATTTACAGAAGAAAAGTTTTACTCCAACATTTTGATTCATATCATAAAGACTTTGTGCTGAAAACAGCATTAATGTGTGACAGCAGCTGACCATCAGTCAGATCATCAGTTTGCTAACTGCTGTGCTATAATGAGTTAGTCTGACATTACACTGTGTCCAGAAGCGTCTGTACTGACACCGTCGATGACCTTTCAACCTGTGGCGAGCTGGTGATTTCTGATGAATACTCATGGAACCAGTTGACCTGCTTTTACATGTGAACATGCCAAAATATGACACAACCCAAGTTTGTCTGTTACTGTACCTCAATCATTTAACAAACATTTATTGATCCCTTGTGTTGTACTGTCATGCTTTTGTGATGCACACACGTTTGTGTGTTTGGTATTTTTTCCATTTACTGCTCATTGTACAGTTGGTTAAGGCACTAGGGGGAGATGTTGAGCTTCGCTGGTCGCGCTCTCGGGCAGAGAGGAAGAACGCCTGCGATACAGCATCTCCTGTCTCACCTCTGTTTTTACAGGTTTGTACATTTTGTCAACATATCTCAATAGTTAGCAGGGTCATTTTTGTGACTTATATTGTTATATGTTGAATGTATATACGAATCATTTGTATTTGTGTTTTTATTGATATTTTTAAGAGACATTTACTGTGAAACTACTAAGTATCAAAAAGAAAAAAAGAAAATATCTTTCAGCAAAGAGGGGAAGAACGCCTGAGATGCAGCTGTCTTTTGTCCTGTTTTTACAGCCTTCTCTCTACTTTTAGTGTTAGTTTAGGAGCAGCGGGCAGAGTCCAGGAGGGGGTCAGTCCTAAGCCAGTTCCTTGGTGAAGGCTGCATGCTGACAGGAGAGTTAAGCTGTGTAACATGTGTTTGAAGTGGGGGAAAACCCACTGAAACAGACCAACTGTGAGGTGACAGTGCAGTACGGAGCCACCACGCTGCCCATACATCATTTACAGGGACACGAATCATCCTGATCTGTCACTTACATGGTCCGTCTATCAAAAGTGAAGCACTGCATCATTGCATTTCCAGTGAAGAAACGTTGTTAAAACGGCAGGCTGTTGTTTGACATTTTGTAATCGGATGCTAATGTTAATGTTTTTGCAGTCCGTGTAGTGACTTTATGTTTGATCAGACACAAGACAAACACACATCATGATCCACTCAGTACAAAAACATCTAAGAATAATAGTTTTAAACAAGTATCGATCGTAAAAAGAAAACGGATGCAACTAAAAGTAGAAACCACCAAATGCACACAGCGGATGTGATGTTTGAACCTAAATGTATGTGCTCATGTTTATGTACAAATATGCATGTTTGAGTATGTAAGTGTGTGTGTGTGTGTAGATATATACTATTAAATGTGTATTTATGTGTACACATGTAAATGTGTGTGTATGTATACATATAATATCTGACCAGCAGTGACATGAGGAACTTGTGCAGGTAAACGATCTGGATGCAGCCCAGGCGCAACGTGACCTTCGCGTCCACCTTCGATGTGTCGCTGTAACCCTCGCCCTCCGTCACCCCCGGAAACAAGGACAGTTTGAAGCTGAACACTTCCTCGCCCATGATTGACACCACCTGCATGAGGGAGGAAGGAGGAGGCAAGACAGCATCATAAGAGATGAAAATTGTCCTCCAAACCACAACTGTTCCTCCCATCACCCCTCTGTTAAACTGTACTACAAGTACTGTGAATACTCCTCGTCCTGGTACTGCTAAAGTTACCACTTGTTAAAATTTAACCAGATTAAAACAATGAGATACAAAGTGGCTTATTTATAAAGAAAGATCACCTATTATTTCCTTTAAATGACAACTTAATAAAACAAAAGCTAGCAAAGTGTCCGTACGGTAAAAACGATACAGACAAAATACTGAATTATAATAATACTACCACTACTACTACTACTACTACTACTACTAATAATAATAATAATAATAATAACATTAATAATAATGATAATAATAATAATAATAATAATAATAATAATAATAATAATAACATTAATAATAATAATAATAATAATAATAATAATAATAATAATAATAACATTAATAATAATGATAATAATAATAATAATAATAATAATGGGCTACTAACTGCTTGTACTGTATTCACCTGTAAAAGCAAACATCAGTGATGATGGTGATGAATAGAAACAACATTAAACATTTAAGGTTTGTGTTCCAGACCTTTCTATGGATGGTTTTGGGGTTGACGTCTGTGACGACGATATCTCTAAGTCGAGCAAACACCTCCGTCTCCTTCGCCTGCACCAAGACCGACGCATCGATTCCTGCAGGGCGGCGACGGTCAGGTGACACGTTTAATGAGCTCTTGAAACATCTCAACATCTCTGACAGCCGTGGTTTTAAAGCTCACTTCACTCCTTCAGATTTTATTAGTCCAGGTTTTCCTACCTTGGATTCTGATGTCAGCTATGCTGCAGCGACTGTCACACACCTCCACGTGGAAACAACCCAACATGGCGAACAGCTTGAAGGTAAACACACTGCTATCTTTGGTTCCTTTAGACACTGCGAGAGAGCAGAAACACGGGTCAAAGACACTCTAGATGGGACATAGTGACACACCTGTGAGCACGCAGCGGACACTCACCTGTCCGGCCCTGTCCGCTCCTCTCCACTTGTTTTTTGGTGTCACGGTCACGGGCGACGGTGAGCTGTGGCGGCATGGCGCTGTTTATGTAGTTGATGGTTGACAGCAGAGCTTTTGTGTGAAGGAGGAAGTCCAGAGAGGAAAACTCCACCTGAAACACCACCAGGTAAACAGCTGTGAGACACCTGTGAACACCTGACTGTCAGCTGAGATGAAGAATGACAGTCACTAACTGGCAGAAACACAAGATGTTTGTTTTATTTCAGCTTCATGAGCTTCAGTTTTGAAGCCCTGCAGCAGGACTGAAGGTGAACCTTTGCTTGTATCAAATATTGTGTACTTTCTTAAATATTCAAAGGCCATTTTGAACAGTAGTTAAAGGGCAGATCCACTGCTTTGTTGAACACCTACTTTTATTAGCAGGAAATCAATCATATACTTTTCAAGCCCGCCACACCCCAGACGCTTTGGAAATCTCTTGCACCCACCTTCAGGGTCTGCTCGGTGCTGCTGAACAGCGTCTGGAAGCTGGGACCACTGGGGTCAGCCTGCAGGACACACAAAAACACGCTCAGATCAGGATCAGTATCATGTTTGTGTTCATATCGGTCAGCAGCAGCAGCGTGCAAGCTCTTACACACTTCGGTCACACAGCTGTTGCTGATCACTGATGCACTGCTGTACTTCTTTTAAAAGTTGTATTTAACTTGATTTTATGCATTCTGTCTTTCCATTATTCCCAAAACTTCCCCCATCAACAATCATCTTTTTCATATCTATCTACCATCTTCTTGGTTATTGTTTTTACTGAAATCATGCTGAAACATTTCATCACCTAAAAAACAAACTATGTACAACAGTCTGGCCCTAAACTATGTCTAAATATACAGTATATTATAAAATGTACAATTTTTCTCTGCAGTCTCACACTGATCCACCTGAGACAGCAGATCAGGTGAGTCTGCTGGAGAACAGTGAGCGTGTGTGTGCTCACCTTGATGAACTCCACCTTCAGGAGGTCAGAGTCCTGCTGCTCTGAGGAGCTGATCAGGTGTAGAGGATGTTTCCTGCCATCTGAAGAGAAATTTTAACATATTCAAACGCACTTCAACACAGACAGCACCTGAACAGGGAGGTGTTTCACTTGTATTCTGTCGGTACATTTCACTGTGTATATTTTATTCTGTTGCACATTTCACTTCCATATTTTATTGTTTATTGTTTAGTATATTTTATTGCCTTAGTATATTTTCATTCTGTTATATTTTTAATTGCTTTTACAAATATTTAACTGCATGTTTATTTTATTTTATTGTAGTTATCTTAATTTTATTCTTTCTAATCTTCTTATCTTTCTTACTATCTGTTCCTAACATGGGGGTTGCAATGAAAATTTCATTGACATGTTCAATGACAATAAAGACTCTTGAATCTTGAATCACTCGGTGTAGCTCTGGTCGAGGCTCTACACTGCCGGGGCTGTATATATACAAATGTTGTGTGTTTGCTTCATTAGCTGCAGCTTTGCCTTCATCTATTCTTTCTACTCTGTTATAATCTAACCGGTGCTAGTTTTATGGCCTGGTTGTTTTTGCTTCAAAAGGCATTTTTGGCTGTTCAGTGAAGTGTATTTAGAGTCATCAAAAAACAGTAAATGACCAAAAATCAACAAAAAATAAGCAAAATAAGTCCTGGAATTATCTCCAGGTGAACAAAAGTGTATTAAATCTCATCTGTATTTTATCTGGACTCAAGACACTTAATGCAATATTGAAGTTAATTAATAATGATATTAATATGTTAAGGTGTTGACATCAGGCATCTCTACTGTAAAAATGTAACATCATGTCCATCAGTTACCTGGTATGTCACAGTAGTCGAGTGTGACTCTGCGCAGGTAAGAGGTGACGCTCAGGTCAAAGCTCCGCCTCTTCCCTTCAGTTCCCAGCTGACTGACACTGAAGGACAGGATGGTCTTCTCCTGGTCCACCTGCCGGGTCAGCTCCAACAGCACCTGAACACACCACACACACACACACACCACTGTCTCACATGGACTTCCACGCTCCGTCCCCTCTGAGTCACATGGCCACAAACCTCTTTGACTTCAAACTTGAAGTGAAGGTCAGTGAGCTCCTCCAGAGCCGAGCACTGGCGATCCTCATCTGTCGACTTCTCGCTGGTGTCTTCGTCTGAATCTAACACACAGCAGCACAAGCACAAATTATACAACAAGAATAAAAATGAAAACATAACAGTTTAATAGTAATAAGCACTCCCTCAGTTCGTTCAAGAAACACATCTGTGACTTGAAAAATACGTTTTGTCTTGAAAAGAAATTTTCCATTTTGTAATTCTTTGTTTCGTATCAGTTATGTATCCAGGATTAGTTTTGTCATTCAGCAATGGTTAACAGCCAACCTGTTTCCATGGCCCCCAGGAGTGCGGGGTGAAGGCTGAGTGCTTGTGGTCTGGCCTCCGCCAGCGACAGCACCTGCAGCAGGAAACACAGCGGCATCAGTTCTGAGCTTCAGTCTGACCTTCATTCCCCAAGGTTCCCCTGTCACTCCTCAAACTCCACCCCATCACGTCGCTAAACACATCTGACAACTCCCCAATCTTCTCCCATCACCCACACAGAGCATCTTCCAAACTTCTGTCCATCGCTTGCCTAAATGCCCCCCCAAACTTCTCTGTCACCTCCAAAATCTGCCACAAACGTCTGTGTTTGTTCTGCAGTTTCCCCCGTCACACCCAAACCTTCCAGTTGGTGTGGCTACAGTAAGACCAGACTGTATCAAGTGTACCTTTCCTGTGGGTGTGGAGGGGGAGGAGCCCATGTTGGGTAGCGGGATGCTGTACACCAGGTCCAGAACATTCTGGATCTTCTGGTCCGAGATCTTAACATGCAGCAGTGGCAGCTCACCAGACACCTTGAACCTAAAGCACAAACTTACTAAAGTTTCTTGCATAACATGTACAGGTGAGTCAGCAGATGAGTCCATGGAGAGACTGGACACCTGTCCACACGCAGAAGTCATACCTGGGCATCCTGGCATCCTTCTCCACCATACACTTGGCGAGCTGGACAGTGAAGTCCATTGGCTGGAGGATGTGTTGAACTGATGAACCCTGAAGCCGAGCCGACTTCCAGGCCTCACCTGGAATTAATTAAGTGTTAAAAAAAATGTGGACGTCCGGGCAGCAGTGTAGTTCTATAAGTGTGTGTGTGTGTGTGTGTGTGTGTGTGTGTGTGTATTAGTTGTGCACCTGACTTGCTGTAGAGCACCTGGACTCTTCGTAGCTCCACATTGTATCTTTCATAGGCTCGGTCCATGATTTCCTCCAAAGAGGAGAAGGAGGACGAAGACAAACTGAGGCCGCTCTGCTCGACACTGTTCAACTACAAACACACACATGTTCAACTCAACAAGTCACTGCACAGCCCAAAACCTCTGAATACACACATAAAACCCCCAAATCTTTGTACAACCAGACATAAATACAGCACATAAAAAACAAAACAAAACCCATATTGAGATGAAGACCTGATCATTTGAGTCGAATCCGACCTGACAGTTTGACCTGACAGTTTGACCTGACAGCGGCACTGCAGAGGACGTCATGGGGTCATTCAAGGTTCATCCTCTGGGCAGCGGGAAAATTTACAGCTACTTTTGGTAAAAACCATGATGGCATTTTGGCTAGCTATGCTTTTGATCTTTTTAGTTTTCTGATAAAGTTGTTCTGCCTTTCAGGCGCGTTTAAATGCATTTTAATGTAGAGAGTTTTATTTTGAAATTACCGCTTTTATTTTGAGTGTCACTTCAAAACTAGTTGAAACACAGACGTCTCAGCGAGGACAGTATAAAAGTAGTCAACTTTCAGTATGTAATTAACTAAAAGTATGTGTTCATTGCAGTTTGAACTGAGAATCCAACATATCAAAAAAAAAAAAAAGCCAAAAATTGGGGTCAATTTGGGTGAAAAACCTAAATATTTAATCATAATATGACCTGAGGGTAAAACAGAGGTTTGACAGGATTAAACAATCAATCGCGGAATAAAAATAAGAACTCACCTGCAAGCTGCCAAAATCGACAATAATGAGGTCCGACGTGTTGCTATAGAAACCAGACTTTGGTACCAGCAAGTACGATGGCTTCAGGTCAATCCTCAGGTCCAGGACCTTCCTGGTCTCAATGATGTGAGACAAACCTGCAGAGACCAGAAACTGTCAGGGCTCTGGTGAAAATGACACTGTCATCTGTCAACTGGATCAACTGAAACCAGAATCCACCAGAACTCTCTGCACTTGGTCTCTGTGCTGACCAAAGATCTGCTGTGAGGTAAAAGAAGCATCACTGTGCTATGTGTGACAGTAAAGTGGACATCTTCAGCCTGTTGGTCAGACAAAGAAATCAATTAGAAGACTGGAAGATTCTGTCATGGGCCTTTTTAACGATTAAAGTTGAAAAAACAACAGATTGTTTGATTATGAGAATAATCGTTAGCTGCATCTTGAACTGATGATGATCAATTTCATAGCTGTGAATTAAGACTTCAGCATCTGGATCAAGTATCTAAGTAAATAAATGAGCTGTAATTGTAATCAGTCAGATACTGGATGTCTTTGGTCTTACTTTCAGGTGATTACACACTGATGAAAACATAAGTATGATTATATTCCATTTCTTCCAGATTCTGCTAACAGATCACGTAAATCCTACACACTGGAGCCCAGTGAATACACTAAAGACAGAGCGACAGACCTGTTTCTGACTTCTCACTCAACAGCTGATTAAAAAACGCATTTCATTTCATTTTGATTGAATAAACAGTTTTCATCCTGGTTTCAGGCTGGTGAAATGTTCGTGAAGCCCAACCTCCATCTCAGAACCAGCATGTGAAGCTCAGCTCCAAACTGTCAGACCGGACTCGGCTGTAATTTGGCTCAAGGTGATTCATCCTCTGGGGAAAACGTGATTGCTTCCAGCAAACGTTGGGCGAATCCATCCAGGAATCATTCAGGTGTTTAAGTGTGGACTGACAGATAAAAACCTGTTAATAAATGAATTAAACTGACCTGTGGCGGTTTTCTCTTTGATCTCCTCCAGTTTGGAGAGCGTGGCCGAGGTCAGGACCTCCAGATCAACCCCTTTCCCCGTCTTAAAGAACTCGGTCAAACTGTTCACTGTCAACTGGACAAACAGCAGGGAACACATCTCACATCACATGTTCTCAAAGGTGATTCTAGATAAATGTTTGTTTCCCAGACAACAGACGGAGCGATAAAACAAATAAAAACCAGACGTGAGCGATCTGATCTGAGGTCAGATCGTGGTTCATGTTTACCGCGTCGTAGATGATCTCGACAGGCTGAGAGTGGACTCTGAGCAGCTGGTCGGCGGCGCTGTCCTCGGGATTCAACTCAAACACGAAGCTGAGCAAAGAGGAAGACGAGTCTCCCACCGAGGCGATGAGCGAAGGTACCGCCCCCTGCTGCTGTAAACCTGTAACATACCAGTGCTGCAGCGCTGCCTCCACCCTGCAGGAGGACATACAGGTTTTATTTAACAACACGTGTTGGATAGTGAGAGCGAGAAGAGCAAGAGAGAAGTGTGGTCCATGTCCATGAAACATCACAACCCCTTCACAGGGATCAAACCTGTGACATTTGGCTACAGGACGAAGGGGGTCACCTGAAAGCCTGAGCTCCAGGTCTCTGAGATATTTTGGTGCTGAGGTCGATCATCTGGACCTTGAGGATCTCTGGGACGTCTGGCTGTTCTCTGACTGTCACCGAGGTCCTGAACAACTGGAAAGTGATGACTACCGCAACGTACTACACACACACACACACACACACACACACACACACACACACACACACACACACACACACACACACACACACACACACACACACACACACCATCCTGATAATGTATCTGTTGTTACAGTCTGACCAGTGGCAGAGGTGTAGTAGGAGAGCAAGGAGAAGAATGAAAACATGTTTTGCTCTGAAGAAATACTCTCCAGCTCTGATAGAACGGATGCTACAGCAGCATCTCCGCTAACTTTAAAAGATGCCATTTCTGTTGTGGAACGAACGATCGTGCTGTTGCCTGCCTGAAGTTGCCAGCCTTTCCTCATAGGTCGCTGATTGGCCCGAATGACGGTGCTTCAGCCACATGTGCAGAACCTGAAGCCTGGCAAGAGCCAGCTGCCTCATTTCGTCTGGAGTTATAAAGCCAGCGCACCCCTTTCCTTTACAGTGGTGGCTTTTCGCTCCTCTCTGAAGGCTCAAACTCACTCTCTGCCAGGCTGTCGCATATTTAATTCAGGTCGCTGTGGTCAAGTGAGCCAAAATCCAGTTTTTATACTATTATTATCATTATTATTATTATTGTAAGACATTTATTGTTTTCATTTGCAGTTGAACAACACAGAAAGGTCCACTGTTCAACAAAAAGTAAATAAATGACTCTATGATTAATGTTGTTCAATAGTTGTAGGGCTGCAACTAACGATTATTTTCATTGTTGACTAAACTCCAAGTTTGTCTTAAGGTAATCATATTTGGGCCTAAACACCTTAGAGACTCACGATGCAATGAGATAGTAACTATGGATGGCATTGTGCACCACCGTAAGGAATCACCTCTGATCAGGATGTGTCATTTATCGCCCACGTAAAACTAATTACAGAGACTGCCTTTTTCCATCGACTAAAAATCAGACACTTCCTGTCTCAAAACGATGCAGAAAAACCAGTCCACGCATTTGTTACTTCCGGGCTGGATTATTGCAGTTCCTTATTATCAGGCTGTTCCAATTTGTTGCTAAATACTCTCCAGCTAATCCAGAATGCTGCGGCACCTGTTCTGACAAAAACCAGGAAGAGAGCTCATATTTCTCCGATATTAGCAGCTCTGCACAGGATCCCTATAAAATCCAGAATAGAATTTAAAATCCTTCTCCTTACCTACAAAGCATTAAATGTTTAGGCACCATCTTATCGTAAAGAGCTCATAGTACCCTATTACCCCAGTAGAACACTGAATGGGGGCTTACTGGTGGTTCCTAAAGTCTCTAAAACCAGAATGAGAGCCAGAACCTTTAGCTATCAAGCTCCTCTTCTATCGAACCATCTTCCAGCTATTGTCCAGGAGGCAGACACCCCCTCTACATTTAGGAGCAGGCTTAAAACTTTCCTCTTTGATAAAGCGTACATTTAGGGCCGGCTCAGGCTTGCCTTGGACCAGCCCCTAACTATGCTGCCATAGGATTAGACTGCAGAGGGACTTCCAATGACACCCAAACCTCTGTTCTTATCTGTATGCGTTCCTGTCCTACCAAGACATGTTCCTGACTTGGCTTCTTCCCCGGAGTCTTTGTGCTTTCTCGTCTCGCAGGTCCGAATGGAGAGCGGCTGAAATTGGACTATTGATTACAGCTGCATCTCCTGATGTGGCCCTGCCAGACATCCACTGCAACCTTTATTGTTTTTAGCTATGCTACCATTAATATTAGACTATTGGTGGTGCTCATCTATCTGCTATTAATATGTTAATACATCACATACATAAATATATCACATAGGCATATACCATGCCACATGTACTTTGCATACCAATAAATCTGTTACTATTACTCAATTAATCGCTGCCTCTAAATAATGGATCTTGATATTGACCAAAGTAATTGCAATTCTGATTTTTGCCATTACCGAGCAGCCCAAGCTGGAAAGAAGAACACAGAGTCATTGAAATCTGAGAGCTTCGTCCTCAGAGGAGCAGGAACACGATCAGGACATTTCACGAAAAACTGTCCATTAGATTCTAACATGTTTTTGTGAACACATCCTGACAGTGGCGATAAAGAAAAAGCCACAAATCTACCAAACTTTATCCTTCGAAGACCGTGAACATGACAGCGGCAGTGTGCTTACCTGTTTGGGCAAAGCGAGGTTGTGAGAGCTGCCACTGTAACCGATGGCAGTGTAAAGTTTTTCTTTTTCTTCAGCAGTAATGAGATCGTCCAACCCGGAACCTGCACACCAGAGGAGAGACTTCATCGTCAGTCCACTGCCACATGGAACATAAACAGGGACGGCCGGTATAGATGGGCTAACGGGCTAAGCCCTCCCAAGTTAGCACACAAAAGATGAGAAAATTATTTTTTACATAACTTACAACAGATTGTTTTGAGTTTAGGTGAAACCAAAGGTAGCAACAGCACCAATCAGTCGAAAGAAAAACAAAGAATATCTCTAAATGGGTTATTTTTTACAGCCTCAGCACGAACAGTCCACTTTCAGTCATTTCATTCTTGTCAGTGATTGACAGGTGTACAGTGATTCACTGATCATTTGGGCTAACATCAGTCAGCCTGCAGCCGCTGACTGTCGACTAATAATTTGACTAATTGGGAAGGAGGGAGAAAAAGTTCAGCTGTGGCGGGCGTTGGCATGAACGAGGTGGATTATTTGCTTTCTTGTCCTTTTTCCTCAATGTCTCTGGAGGAAAAGCTGGAAGTTAAGAGACTGGGATCACATCGGCCAAACGATGCGAAGAGAAATTGAAAGCTGAGCTGATTGTGATGTACAGGAAGGCGGAGTTCAGGGGTTAAAGTCGGCTTTGTCACTTTTGAGGATGCTGATGGAGAACAACCTTCAGAGAGCAACCTTCTGAGACTCTGACATGAACACTAATCGCCATCACAACTCCGACGACATCGGCAGAGTCAGAGAGGTGTTTCAGTCCGCTCCAGAGGATTAAAGCGTTTCTCGAGGTACGATGGGGCAGGACAGACTGGATGCACTCGCCATGCTGTCTATCGAGAAGGACTTCATCCAAAAATGACCAGACACGGTGATTAACCTGTTTGCCTCCCAGAAAGGCCGTCGATGTGAGCTTCTTTTCAAATAATCTAGACCCATGTAGACCTGTTGAAGGACGGTGACACGCTGTTGTTGCTGAGGTTATCTGCTGTACTGAAGGCGTGTTTGGCACTACAAATGCCAAACAGCTGGAATAAAACAGCTGCAGCAGGATATCTGTTGGCAGCTGGAACACGTTTTGTAGTGCGTATCTGTGTGTGTGTGTGTGTGTGTGTGTGTGTGTGTGTCTGTGTGTGCTTGAGAGAGAGAGAGAGAGAGAGAGAGAGAGAGAGAGAGAGGGTGTAGAGAGAATGAGAGTGTGTGTGAGAGATAGAGAGGGGGGGGTGTAGAGAGTGTGTGTGAGATAGAGAGAGGGGGGGTGTAGAGAGAATGAGTGTGTGTGTGAGAGATAGAGAGAGAGAGAGAGAGAGAGAGAGGGTGTAGAGAGAATGAGAGTGTGTGTGTGAGATAGAGAGAGAGAGGGGGGGTGTAGAGAGAGAGAGGGTGTAGAGAGAATGAGAGTGTGTGTGTGTGTGGGGGGGGTGATGTAGAGCACTAAAAAAGTATAGTGTACCTGTAATTGATGTAACTGTGTGTATCAAAGGTGATGCTGCTTTTGCAGCTATGTTAACTGTTTCATCAGTATCATGTATTTGATAGCCCACCCACCAAATATCACCACCAGCCGCCACTGAACATAAAGTATCTACGAGTAACCAAAGGTAGACACCACACGAACACCTCTGAAAAATAATCTAAAATCTCGTAATACCAACTAAAAAAACCTTTGAAGGTTATCTGAAATGAGTGAGGGAACTGATTTGTGTTGTTTTCTTCAAAGAATGAATTCTGTACTCAACTGTAAAGAGGCAACAAATGTCAGTAAAGATTTACAACCCTGACTCCAAAACTGTTGTGATGCTGCGTAAATCAAACGTGATGTGATCACCTGCTGATCCTTTTTTAACATAAACTGACCTGAAAACAGCACAAAGTCAGTATATTTACTGTCTGAGCTCATGAGCTTCATTGATTTCTGTAAATATCTGCTGATTCTGAATCTGATGCAGCAACACGTTTCAAACACGTTGTGACAAGAGCAGCTAAAGACTGGGAAAGATGTGGAACGCTCCAAAAACACCTGTTTGGATCATTCCACAGGTAAACAGGCTGATTGGTAACAGGTGATAGCATCATGATTGGAACACTTTTCTGACCTGCTAAATGTCCCCCTGCCGCTTCAACAGAGTTGTCTGGTGTTTCCTTTGTCTTAGTTGTAAGTTAAAGGTTAGCTGTCATTTCCGTGCATGTGTGTGTGCGCAGTCTAGGAAGTAATTGTTACGATATATTATCTAAAGGGTCTGTCATTCACAAGTGAGGATGAAGTGAGGTTCAACACTTTGTGAAAAAATGTCTGTTAGTTAGAATAACATTTCTCAATACACTGCAACTGCAGGAACTGCAGGAAACTCACCAATTACAACCCATAATATAACTCAAAGATTCAGAGTCTCTGCATGTAAGCACGAAAACCAACACTGAATGCCTGTACCCTTCGCCCCCTCTGCGTTAAATGCCAGATTCAAGCCAGATATTAATCACATCCAGAAATTTGTCTGGCGCTGGTCTGGCTAGTCCACATTTCCAGATGACGGCTTCATCGGAGACGTTCTGCAGTGTTACAGCAGCGCGGCCTCAAAGTCAAAGAGTGCAGGTACTGAACCGGCTGCCAGCAGTCCAGACCTGTCCCCCACTGAAACTGTGGTCAGCGTTACAAAGAACAAGATACGACTGAGACGGCTGAGCTGCTGAAGTCGTCTATCGAGAACGAGAAAGAATTTTACTGTAAAACTTTTTTCCAAACGCTGACTGTTAAAGGACAGCTGATGGAACACAGAGGAAACTGACCCTGAACCAGCTCTTACATATGTGCATATTTACAAAGAAACAAGGAAGTTTATCAGTTTAAACATGAAGTACTTGTACTGTAGTCAACTGAACAAAGGTTAAAAAGGATTTGCAAATCACTGCTCTCTGTTTTGAATTTATGTTTTACACCAGGCATGTCAAACTCATTCCATAAAGGGCCGTGTGGCTGCAGGTTTCCGTTCCAACCAAGGAGGAGCACACCTGGCTGGAATCAATTAATCAGCTGATCTCAGTCTTCAGCTGATAACTA
Organism: Chelmon rostratus; assembly: GCF_017976325.1. Classification (NCBI taxonomy): domain Eukaryota; kingdom Metazoa; phylum Chordata; class Actinopteri; order Chaetodontiformes; family Chaetodontidae; genus Chelmon; species Chelmon rostratus. The sequence goes on from NC_055658.1 coordinate 32,146,272, forward strand.
AGTGATCCCTTGATGTTGATTGGTTGGCCTGGTGTGCTCCTCCTTGGTTGGAACAAAAACCTGCAGCCACACGGCCCTTTATGGAATGAGTTTGACATGCCTGTTTTACACAGTGTCCGAACTTTAACATGTCCATGAGCTCAGACAAAAACAACTGAATATATCACCATAATTATTCAGATAACACACAGATTCATAAGAGCTTCAAGTGGTGATGAAGTAATTCGGAGGGACTTACCCTCTCTCTCCTTGCTCTCCTCTGGCTCCTGCTCCTCCTTCTTGGCCTTTCTACCAAAGAAGCTGCTGAAGAAACCTCCTCCTCCCTGCTTCTGCCCCCCCACCGCCTTTTTCCCCACCACCTTCTGTCCCGATCTGATCACCTGGAGGAGGACGAAGAGCGAGTCATGACTGGTTAAAATTCTGTGTCTGTTCCTCAGAAAGCTTTGATCACAGTCTTCATCGAGCATACCTCTATCTGAGCCTGCTGACGGGCCAAAGTGATGTTGAAGACATCCAGAACTTTCTCCAGATCCTGTTGGAAACAAACATTAGCACGATCGACTCCAGTCGGCAGGTCAACACAAACACCGGTCAGTCGCTAACGCTGTACGAGCTGAGCTGAGGCCAGTGAATCTAGTATGAACTCCCAGTTCATGTGCAGATTATTCTACAGGGGGAGAGTGAGATATCTCGTTTTTCTCCAAAACTCCAAAATATGCAGTTTACTGTCTTACAACCATCATTATACCATGGGTGTTAAAAAGTGTTATAGGACACCTGTAAAAGAAGTTCCGGTCAAATAGCCTGATTGTTCTAAATTATTGCGCTGGCTCAAACGCTAGTTGGTAACCGTGGCAACAGAAACTCAGAATATACGTTAACATGGACATCAGCTTTGAGAGCTACACTGCCACTACTCTCAGTGACATTTTGCGACTGTTTCATGCGTCTGTCCAGTCGACTAAGGAAGGAGGAGAATACAGTGCTGCCAGTTTTAGGAGTTTGAGCGCCGGCATTAATCGACACTTAAGAAACGTCAACATCATTAGCGACGCTGTGTTCAAGGGCAGTAACGCTGTTTTTAACTGAAGCGTTACAGAAAGAGAAGGAAAGATACCAGCTTCCACCATCCTCGTATCCCTGAGTCGGACCTTGAGATAATCAGATGTTCATCTGCGCTGTCTCCCGAGACGCCCCTCGGCCTCGTCAGAAAGGTGTGTTTGGCTCGGCGTGGCAGGGGGGGGGACCGTGAGCTGACCATGACATCTTTCAGCATCCAAACAGACGAGGATGGCGTTGAATACGTCAGCCTTGCGCATAATCCTGACTTGCTTTATACCCATTTAATGATCAGAGTGAGGCTATTTCTTGCAATAAAAACGATTTAGGAAACTTTCTGTGGACTTGGAAACAAATTTTCACATCATCCTGTGGACAAACTCAAGCGGTAAGAGGTGCACTTGTCCTCTGAAATGATACTTTGTAACGTAACATAACGTTAATCAATCATCTCACTTCCCTCCACTGATCAGGCCTAATATAAGAGCTGCGGCCGACTGAGCTGCAGGTTCTGTGGCCAGAGCTGGTTACCTTGGCAACGCGTCACAACGAGAGATATTAAATAGTCCGCTCAGCCACTTCTTGTGAAAAACTTTTAACGGTAAAAAACAACTTTAAGGTATTCATAGTTGATTTAATATTTATTCTTTTCGTAAGTGACCATGGTATAAACGGGATAATGCCCTTCCAGGTGTCCATTACGGACGGTTCATGCCTCTGCGTCGTCCATTCATTTCTGATAATGGACATCTCATCGGGCATTATCCCTTACGTGTGTTTGTGCACTATTTGATGCATTTATGAGTGTTTATGAGTTGCACAGATTCCATCCAGGCTCTTTCAGGGCGATCAGCCGTACCTGGATGTTTCGCTCGGTATCCTGGTTCAGCTTGTTCTGGCTCAGCAGTTTGGTCTTATAGGCGGTCTTGTAGGCCTTCAGGTTCTCTCGGTGCTGTCTGATGTTGGACCATGACCACATGTGACTGAGACGTCTGATGTGGACCTCCAGGATGCTGTTGAAGGCGTACTTCCACCTGAGAGAGGCACAGAAAACAACCGTCAGAGGTTAAATACAGACCTTCTGCATGCAGCAGCTCTGTCGTCACCATCGCTGCACCTCCACATGTTTACCAGACTTGACAGCGTGGCTGGTATTGTTTTCACCTGTCACCTGAAAAGAAAAAAAAAAACGTTTTTTGCAACCCAAATCTTGAAAAAGCTGGAAACAGAGACCAGTGGACCTGAGAAAATGGAAAACGGCAAGGAAACAGATGGTCTGGTAACTAAGATAGGTGAAGGAGTATTTGCCAAATTCAGCTCCATCTTAGATTTAAAACTTGATCAGACTGATCATTGAGCTAGGTGTGAGAAAAGTTGTCCAGAGAAGGGAGGAAGTCGCAGAACCAAGAATCTCCGACACAGAAGAAAAACTGATGTCTAAGCTGCTCGCTAAACTTGAGCACATGAGGCCTGAGTGAGGCTATCAACAGACGAGAGGACCAGGAGAACAGGTCCAGATGCAACAACATCAAGATCGTCAACTCGCATGCATAGAGGATGACAACGCCAGAGACTTCTTAGTGACATGGTTGACAGATGTCGCTGGTGAATGTATCCATCTTCACAGCTGGAAACAGCTGACCTCACAAAAGGCATTAAACATGCATGAAATCAGTTCTTTGAGCGTATCTGGCAGTGGAAATATACGTTTCTGGAGGAATTCGCACTGGATGCGGTGTTGAGCATCAAACAGGAGAATAAGGCCGAGCTTTTCAAAGCGCAGCAGAAGCACAGAGGTTTGGATGTTGATGATGGCCGTGCAGCTGAAAAGCCATACACAGGAGGTTAACGGACACGACCTGTGCAGTTAGGGACTGAGCCTAGATCAGGGTTAACTTGATAATATTTAAGATGTTGGAACTGGAATGTGGAATGTGTCACTTACTAACCCTAACCCTAACCCTCGTTTATGTTGACGGTTATTAATTATTGGTTAATATACTTTGTGACTGCACTGATTGTGTCATTGTTCACTGGAGACAGGTCTATTAAGGAGAGGTTAGGTTGTTCATAATTTTCCTCTGACAGCAGTGGAGTCACATCATGTACATTTAGGCGATGAACAGCAGGGACTGAGAATCATGGACTGACAGTGGACAGTGGAAGGAGCAGCAACAACGCTAAATTGATTGGACACATTTAATTTCTCTGGTGTGGGATTAATAAAGTTTTATCTTACCTTATCTTACATATAGTGAGAAAGACTATTATCAAACTTTTTCTTTCTTCCTGGGCCTCCACATCAAATCTGATCTCTCCTGGTCCATTAACACCTCCCACCTGGTGAAGAAGGCACAACAAAGGCTCTTCTTCCTCAGGAAACTGAAACAGGCTGGACTCTCCTCTCTGTCACTCGTCAACTTCTACAGGACCACGACTGAAAGCATCCTCTGCCTCAGTGTGACAGTGTGGTATTCAGGAACATCCGCACCACCACCAACAGACTGAGGGACAGCTTCTTCCCCAGAGCTGTCAGAGCTATCACCCCCAGCAGCCCCCCCTGGAGTGAGAGACTGTGAGAACTGTGAACCACTGCACACTGCACTTTGTCCACCTTCACCTGCACCTGCACCTTCTGTGTACTTAACATTTAAGTACACACACGCTTACCTAAACTGTCAGCTGAATCTCAGTATATACATTTCAGTATAATCTCAGCTGTTCTTGGTATATTTTATTGTTTTAGTATATTTTTATTTCTGGTATATTTTTATTGCATTTATGCATGTTTTTACTGCATGCCAGTTTATTTAATTCTATTGTCTTTATTTTATTATCTTTCTGTTTATCTTGTTTCTAACACGGGGGCTGCAATGCAAATTTCCTTGGCATGTCAGGCTCAATGACAATAAAGAAATCTTGATCTTGAACTCTAAAGACATCTCTCCACAGGACAATTGTTAAAAGGATGTACTGAGAACCCTTCCAGACAATGTCGAGGGATTTATAAAGATATGGAAACCAGTCCCCTGGACCCCTCTGTACTGAACTTTGTTATGCCTCATTAACAACTCTGGGACTGACTACAGTAACATGAATGTAATTATGTTAGTGTGGTGATGTATGTGCGTGTGTATAAGGATTTTTTAATTCTAAAACCAGATTCTGAACAGTTTTAGTTTAAATTGTTTCCTTTTTGTTGCGGCTGAACTGACCAGAGTTTGGCGCTGTTGTGGACACAGACGTCCGGCCGGAACTTCCTGTAGGGGGCGTTCTTCACCATACAGTCAATGGACTCCAGCAGCTCCACCATGGTCAGATACTGCAGAGGACCACAACAAGACAACAGCACGTCAAAAAACCTGCACGGCACCGAGGATACAACACTGAGAACGCTTTTAAAACCAAAGGTACAGAGTGGAAACAGCTTTGTCTCACCTCAACTGACTGTCTCACCTGTTTTGCCTGACCTGACACTCTCACCTGTCCCACATTACTTGTCTGACCTTACTAGACTGTCTCACCTGGCTCACCTTCTCTGACCATGTCACTTGTCCCTTATGACCTGACCTGTCTCACCTGTCCCACATTACCTGTCTCACCTGACCTGTCTCACCTGTCCCATATTACCTGTCTCACCTGACCTGTCTCACCTGTCCCACATTACTTGTCTCACCTAACTAGACTGTCTCACTTGTCTCACCTTCTCTGGCCATCTCACTTGTCCCTTATGACCTGACCTGTCTCACCTGTCCCACATTACTTGTCTCACCTGATCTGACTCTCTCACCTGGCTCACCTTCTCTGACCAGGTCACTTGTCCCTTATGACCCCACTGTCTTACCTGGCTGTCTCACCTGACTTGACTGTCTGACGTTACCTGTGGTTTGGTCATCTCTATGGCGATGTTCTGAACCTCCAGGTGAAGATTTGCTTTTGGATTTTTCAGTTCCAGCTCAGCATTCGGGTTGATGCACATTTTGGCCGAGGCGAAGATGGGCTTGAAAACTACAGATAGAAAGATCGATACCTTATCATCTCCAAAGAGGAAGCGACCAGTGGAAGCTTAATATTGATAAAACAGCCAGTTGACAATAAATGGATTATTTCAGGTATCTATAACTTCCTGAGCAACTGTAGAAATGTAAAAGGATGAATATTTGGCAGGTGTGGATTCAGACAGAAACCAGGAGAAGAAAAACATCATGTTAAACAGGACAGACATTCTGTGTCTGTATGTCATCAAACTGCCCACTAGTTATTTTATCAATAAAAACTATGAATAAATATATCTGTCGACAACTTTCACAGTTAAAGCAATACTAACTAACTAGATGACAAGGTTCATTTGAAATGAAAGAACTAGGACTAAAGAACAAAGAATGTCTTCATGTAAAGTCTCATTTAACAAGCTATAGCATCACCTCTTGTTCATTAGCTGATTCACCAGTTTGACCCGATGAACTAAACAGCAGCATCTCTTATTTCAGCACTATTTGTGTTTCTGTCAGTGATGATATCTGATATTAAAGTTCAAGAAGCTAAACAGACACAGATTTATGAACTAAATTCAGAATTCAGCAACAGAACAGCTGGAACACACTACGAAAACACGAGGCAGCATGCTGATATCTATAAAAAGGTTCACAACGTTCTGTTCGTGTTTCCTGTCTGTTCGTAATAAAGAAGTCAGGATTAATGTGGACAGTCAAGCATCCAAATCATCTCATCTAGATGTTCTGCTGAAGTTATCAGCGCTGTGAAGACATGCACTTCTGGAGATAAAGCGATGAACTCACTGTACTGGTAGTGAGGAAGCTCCTGATCTTTACTGCTGATCCCACACTTCAGCTGATCCTGCAGGACAGACAGAGGAACACATGGAGCAGGAACTTCAGACCATTTTAAACAAGAGTTTGAACAAAACATCTCTCGAAATACATCTTTTTACCATGTTTAATAACCGGTTTAATTATTTACATTTTGATGAATTTCTTAATAATTAAATGAATCGCTGACAACGCTATTTTTGAAATGTTAAATACTGTAACAGATGACAGTGAACAGTGTTTGATGGTTACAGCTGCTCTCTGTGACTCTGACTGTCACACATTCATTCATATACAAACACACAAAGAATCTATAGACACACAGCAGACAAACGAAGGTGCAGTCACTTCTGCTGGTTCCAGCCTCTTACAGGACAGGATCTGATGTCATTCATGACATCATGTAAACTGAATCTCTTTGCAAAGGAGTAAAATCAAACAGTTCTCACAGTTTTCTTTAACTGTTTCAAAATAACAAAAAGGAAAAAGGCCAGAAGCTGAAGTTCGGCCCCCCTGCATGGTCGGTGTTTAGTAACACCCCCTCTGTCAACTATCACAGCTTGTTCAGGCTTTTTGTTTCCAGCTGAGAGTTTTCAGTTCGTCTTTGGGGGATTCTCACTCATCTTTCCTGCAAACAGCTTCTAGTTCAGAGATTCTTTGGTCGTCTTGCGTGTTCTGCTGTTTTGAGATCTCTCCACAGATTGATGCTTAGGTCAGGGACTGTGAGAGCCACTGCAGAACCTTCAGTCTGTTCCTCTTGAGGTAGTCCATTGTGGATTTTGAGGTGTGTTTAGGGTCATTATTCCGTCGTAGAAGCCATCCTCTTTTCATCTGCAGCTTTTTTATGGATGATGTGATGCTTGATTGCAGAATTTGTTGGTCCAGCCATCCATTCTCTTCCGCTTATCCGGGGCCGGGTCGCGGGGCAGCAGTCTAAGCAGGGAAGCCCAGACTTCCCTCTCCCCAGACACTTCCTCCAGCTCTTCGAGGGGGACCTCGAGGCGTTCCCAGGCCAGCCGAGCGACATGGTCCCTCCAGCGTGTCCTGGGTCTCCCCCGGGGCCTCTTCCCGGTGGGGCATGCCCGGAACACCCTCCCAGGAAGGCGTCCAGGAGGAATCCGGTGAAGATGCCAAGGCCACCTCAGCTGGCTCCTCTCGACGTGGAGGAGCAGCAGCTCTACTCTGAGCTCCTCCCGAGTGACAGAGCTCCTCACCCTATCTCTAAGGAGCGCCCCGCCACCCTGCGGAGGAAACTCATTTCAGCCGCTTGTATCCGAGATCTCGTTCTTTCGGTCACAACCCAAAGTTCATGACTTTGAGAATTTGTTGGTATTTAATTGAATCCATCTGCCAGTGAAATGTTCCCCCGATCGATCCACCGCCATGCGGGACAGTTGCAGAGGTGTTCTTTCATGAAATTCTGCACCGTTTCTCTCCAAACATGACTTTGCTTATTGTGGCCACAAAGTTCTACTTTACCTTCATCAGTCCACAGGACGTTTCCAAAGTGCATTAGGCTTGTTTAGATGTTCCTTTGTCTGATGCTGAATTCTGTGTTGAGGACGAGGAAAGGCTTTTTCTGATGACTCTTCCATGAAGGTCATATTTGTTCAGGTGCTGCATCACAACGGGTTTGGTTCGTCTTTCTAACGATCCTACGAGCAGTTCTCTCCCAAAGTTTGACCTCCACTGTTCATGTTAACTGACATTTCTTAATTTCATAACAAACTGAGGAAACAAGTACATGAAAACTCTGATTTCTTCTCATAACCTTCTGCTTTGTAGGCATCAATTATTTTAATTTTCAGAGTGGGGGCAGCTGCTTGGCTGACATTTCACCTGGCCTTTCCTAATCATGATGGTCAACAAGCGAAAAGGAACTGAAGAGGTGGATATAGGACAGGTGTTGTCAGCAGGTGGGTGTAAAAATGAAGAACATATGTGAACTATTTTCTTAATAAAACAGTTACTGTTGTTCAGTTAACAACATTAACGCTTGTTTGGGACAAGATGATTTTTTTGTCGGGCAATTGGAAGACAAATATACTTCCCCACCAGACAAGTTCAAAAAGTCATGAAGTGTGTCTTCATGTTACGTGCAACTCATTACTCTATTTAGTTGAATAAAGACATTTTTCCCCCACGACACATCTAACTCAGAATGCCTCGATCAGGTCGGTCCAAGTACTCTGCAGTGTGGGAACTGCAGCAGAGATGTTCCTTCAGGCTCCACAGCCTGGCCAAGTGTACAACCACAGCTGCACTGTATGAGTGAAAAGAGGATGAAAACTAGCTGACAGGTCGCGTTACAACAAAGAGGACGTTCCTCAGCGTCTGCCAGGGGCAACCCAACATGTTTGAAGACTTAGTGACGATAGCTAGCTATTGTTAGCAGCTGTGTGATTCACTAAATACCAATAATGTTAGCTAAGCACCAACGTAGAGAATTCTGAGCTTCTCACAGTGGAACAATCCTGCAATCACACTGCCTCTACACTGGGCTGCAACACTTCTAATACTCAAAAGAGAAAAATTTAAAGGTCCAAACACACCTCCAGCACCTACAGCCGAGAGCAACAGATAGAAAGAGGTAGGGAAAGACAGAAGTAAAAGGAAAAAAAGTCCCACTAACTCAACCTGGTGCTCACACTGATAGTGTTTTGTCGCGCCTCTCGCTGTGCAGGGTGGGGGGGTTAGAGCAGCTTTTTGCTTTCCTGTGTGCTCGTTGCTGTAACTGCAGTACAGTTTATGCTGTTGATGCAGCTCTGTGTTGTCTGCCCTGATGTTTCACTTGTATATTTGTAGATAATACTTGGCTGTATGTACAAATGTTCGTCTGCAGAGAAGGAATTCATTGTTGGTTTGGACATTACGGCTCTGAGGTGTGATATTGTTTCACCCGTCTATATGTTGATAGGTTGATGGAATTTATTTCACAGTCTAAATGTGTGGTTTAATTTAATTGTACCATCATATAACAATCATCATCAATTGGCTTGTTCCTTTTAAAAAAGAAATGTAATGCAGCAATGTGTACTTTTAATTTTTGGGTTTGGACAAGGGAGATTGAGTGTTGGATTGAAAGAAAGAGCTTTAAGCTGCACAGAAGAAAGCAGAGAAAATAGGGACTGTACAGGGTCGCCTTTGAAAATGTATAAAGTCTACATGGCCGTGTACAGCGGAGCTGCATGCAGGTGATCTGACAGCCGTGTCACACTGCGCTGATGAAATGAATAAAATAAAATTAATTCTCTGTAATGGTTAATGATCCACGCACTATTGCATACAACACAGTTATCGTGTTTCTTTTTCCGACTGACCAACAGTTAACTTCATTAAGAAAAATAAGTTTCGTGCTGTGCATTGACCTTGACATGTTTTACTGTTGACAATTTCACCCATTCTCATCTAGTCACCCTGTTTGTCATCTCAGCAGGAAAAAAGCAGGCGGAACAGACTGATCACATGACACATGGTTTCAGACGGAGGGATGACGGCAAACAGGGATGTTGTAATATGATATTTTTTCAGACACGACTTCTCTGGAGGTTGGTGCTGAAGAACTGGATCATCTCATTCATAAAACTAAAAAAAGATGAGTTTCTCATGGAAATCATAAAAACATTTGATTTGCTCTCTCCAGTTGTTTCACCACAGGCTGCTCATCCAGAACAATGTTCTGTTCAGGTTGCTGTTAGTAATATGATGGATGTGATCCCATGTGTCATGGACCACTTCAGAAACACATTTATTCATTTCTCTTCATGATTGTTCTATTTGTCGTTGGTTTGTTTGTGACTGATGAGTTTTTTTTTCTTCTAAAAAGACAAATAGCATCAACTCACCACAATGTCTTCCCACGATCCTTTGTAAAAGATCGGACTGTTGACGTTCCAGTAGGCGCAGAGACACTCCAGACGGCCGAGCTAATGCCAAAAACAAACACAAAAATGAGAAACAAACAGGAAGTCTTGCTTGACATTTAATGGTATAAACAACCAAAAAGCAAAGTACTCCGTCTTCAGGGGAAATGGAATGAGCTATTCATCGAGCGTACAGGCAAACAAAGGAACCAACATGTCTTGACTCGTCACAGTCTGCCTTTGTAAACATCAAAAATCATTAAAAACAACTGATACAATGGCTGATTGTGTCTACACCGCTCCATCAAACTGACTCTAACACGGAGCAATCAGACTGGAGAACACTGTTACTCAAACATTGAGGTATGCTACGAAGAAACAAAGAGTGGCCAAAGACTACAGAGAAAAGATTTGTTTTCAGCCTGGATTTGAAGATCTCAACAGAGGCTGTGTCCCAAATATTCAGCAGCAACTCTCTACTGCCTTAAGATTTTTTAGGTAAGTTAGGAATAATTAAATATACAGCATCGGGGGAACGTAGGGGACTAGGGTTGCAGGAAGGAGTCCTTGCTCTGTCTCTGAAGGCCAGAAGGTGGATCAGCTCTGATTTGCGTGGAGGCCGAGGCATCAGGACCGGTATTACATCATAACTTATTGAATCTTGTGAGGACGAGGGCAGCTGCGTTTCTGACCAAGTGTAGACCTTTTGTTTCTGTCATGGACTGGCCAGAGAAAGGTGCATTACAGTAGTGTATTCTGGATGGGATAAAAGCATTTACAGGTATTTTAGCAACCTATTTTGGCTAATTGACATAAGTGAAAGAAGGCAGCTCTTAAAAGATGCTGAATGTGTGGCTTAAAAGTGAGAGAGAGATCAAAAACCCCCAGATTCTTGACTACATGACTCTGAGAGGTGTAGCACCATAAAGGTTAATGGAAAAATCCATGAAATCACGTTTCAGTTTCAGTTAAATGTAGGAAGTTATTGAAGATCCGCTGATGGACTGACAATACAAGCTGGAGGGGATCAGTGTCTGTTACAGGAAGATAGATGAATGTGTCGTCGGCATAGCGGTGATAATTCACGATTTAAATATGACCATGCAGGATGGATGCTGGTACATGCAGCACAGAAGCAGGATGAGTACTGACTCCTGTGAAGCACCGCATCTTACTCTAAAGCAAGAAGATACAGTATTCATGGAGTTACTTATAAAGAATTTGTACCTCTACTGCACACAGGAGGCCAGGTGAGGCAGAGAACTCAGGTTACACAGGTCATCAGACATGTTTACCTGCGGTGTAAATCTGCCATGCAGCTTTTCAGTCATCACGTTTTCTCTACCGCTGATGCTAATCTGGAAGCTTCACTGATTTTAACTGTGGTGATATAACACTACCTGGTTGTACATAAATCAGGATTCTCTAACCCCCCCCACCCTGACAATCAAAATCAGATTTGTAAGTAAAATGACCATAAGTTAAATCATGGCTGAAAGTCGACAGTGACCAGGCGAGTGAGGTTCAGAGCGTCGGTCACCTTGTAGATGATCTTTGCTGCTTCGTTCAGAATACAGGACTTCCAGTTTTCATCAGTGGTCTGAAAAATAAAAACAGCAGGTCAATAACATCTGCCACAGGTGTGTGTGTGTCTGTGTCTGTGTGTGCGCGCATCTATGTGTGTTTGTGTGTCTGTCTGTGTGTGTGTTTGTGTGTCTGTGTGTGTGTGTGTGTGTGTGTGCATCTGTGTGTGTTTGTGTGTGTCTGTGTGTCTGTGTGTGTGTGTGTGTTTGTGTGTGTGTGCATCTGTGTGTGTGTGTGTCTGTCCGTGTGTGTCTGTGTGTGTTTGTGTGTCTGTGTGTGTGTCTGTCCGTTTGTGTCCGTGTCTCTGTGTGTGTCCGTGTGTGTGTGTGCATCTGTGTGTCTGTGTCTGTTTGTGTGTGTGTGTGTGTGTGTGTGTCTCTACCTGCAGGCTGAGCTCTGACAGTGTTAGGCCCATAGACAGGGGGCGCTGTGGGTCCGACAGCTGAAACAAACAAGCAGTCAGATGACAGACAGGTGACAGTTCACCTCCTGATTCTCTTTACTTCCTGTATGTTGGTACAGGTGAGATCTGACTCAGCTGTCCATCAGAACAATGACATCACACTGACCAGGTGTGATTTCACTGTGATCACTGTATGACTGTCAGACCCAGGCACGAACAAAGAACTGAACCTGGATCAGAAAATGAACCTGGAGTTGAACCCAGATCAGTACTCACGTCGTCCTCGTAGCGCAGGTGGATGCTGCTAATCTTGACCTGCAGGTTTTTGATCACCTGGGTGGCCAGTTTCTCCACAAACGTGTCCTTCTTTTCCTCCGGAGGTTTCTCTGAAAAAGCAGAAAACTATGAAGCGGCAGATCGAGAGACCTGAAACCAGGACCTGGACCTGAACAGAACCTGGAACCCTGACTCTCATCTGATCAGATCTGGACCTGAACATCCAGAGACAAACATAAAACTTGATCTTTGACTTAGATTTAATAAAAAAAATTAATTAAACTGGATTAAATAAATCACGTCTATATCTTATCTCTAAACTAAATATCAAACATCATCCTGGAAAATCAAAGAGGCAATGAAGAGATGATCAGTTGTGCCCCAAAAAAATATATTATACGTTAACTAGTTAATTATAAACATTCTGAGATACTCAATGAAATGTTTAAATATTAGGTAAAAAGTATGAGATGCAAGTTTTAAAATACAAAGACAACAATCTGAAATATGAAGACAGAAGAACTGAGACGTTAAGTCAAAGTATTGAGAGACAATTAGATCTACAACTAGACAGATTCAAATCTCTACATTCTCGTTAAATGATAAAAGAGATGAAATTCATGCCATGACTGAGGGCCTAAAAATCAGAAAATCTGATGCAGTTAGTTTCTGTTTGCTTCCTCTGCTGTTTCAGCTTCACGTGAAACGTCTTCCGTTTTTAGAGAAATAAGGAAAGTTTCTACATGACAAGAATTCATAGCACTGAAACATTTAGCTTCATCTTTCTTAAACATCTGCTCTTGGTCAGGAGATCTCAGCCTCTGCAGCTGCCAGGTCACTGGAGGAAGGACCAAACACCTGCGTCACGTCCAGTCTGAACTCTAAACGATATCTGTCTGAACGCGTCCGTCCTCCAGCAGGTGAAACACAGCGAGGGATCAAACCTTACCTGCTTTGTTGTCATGTCGTTTCAGCTTCTTCAAGACTTTTTTGGGCTTTTTATGTTTTTTAAATCCTTTTGGGACTTTAGCAGCGTTAAAGAGAGAAACATCAGTTAGTGACAGAAAAGCACAGAAAGAGACAGGAAGCAACATCCACCTTCTGTGTTCATGTTCAGTGACGATTTAAAAGCAGCAGTAGCTTCAAATACATCAGCCTGACAGAATTTAAGAGTCCCGAGGAAGCAGGTGGAGGTGAGAGAAGAACAGCCAATCACAGGGGGTTATGTTCAGAAGCAGCACTGAGACTTAATGCGAAACTTTATTTAAAAAACCAGCTAAGACACAAACTCTCTACTCAACATGTAGCGTTAAAGGAACAACAAGTCCGTTAAATGAAGATAACTGTAAAAAATATTTGTTTGTTCATCAACAAAGAGAAGACTGCGGCGGATCCACTTCACCATAACACTTATATATTCATATTTAATGTTAATTCAGTTAATCTGCAGTATGTAGTTCTATAGAAATACTTGGACCTCCACATCAATGAACTCCTTCATGTTACAAAGGCTGTAACGGTAACGGTTATCCCATGTCCCATTTGTGTTAAACTGTGTGTATGTGTGTGTTACTGCATATCTTACTTGTGTTACACTGTGTATTACTGCATGTATTGCTTTTGTAAGAGTGTGTGTGTGTATGTGTGTAACACTGTATATTACAGTGCGTGCATGTGTGTTACACTATGCGTATGTGTGTGTTACACTGTGTGTTACAGTGTGTGTGACACTGTGTTAGTGTGTGTATGTGTGTTACACTGTGTGTGTGACACTGTGTGTTACAGTGTGTGTGTGTTACACTATGTGTGTATGTGTGTGTTACACTGTGTGTTACAATGTATGTGTGTTACACTGTGTGTTACAGTGTGTGTGACACTGTGTTAGTGTGTGTATGTGTGTTACACTGTGTGTGTGACACTGTGGTACAGTGTGTGTGTGTTACACTATGCGTATGTGTGTGTTACACTGTGTGTTACAGTGTGTGTGACACTGTGTTAGTGTGTGTATGTGTGTTACACTGTGTGTGTGACACTGTGTTACAGTGTGTGTGTGTTACACTATGTGTGTATGTGTGTGTTACACTGTGTGTGTGTTACACTATGCGTATGTGTGTGTTACACTGTGTGTTACAGTGTGTGTGACACTGTGTTAGTGTGTGTATGTTTGTTACACTGTGTGTGTGACACTGTGTTACAGTGTGTGTGTGTTACACTATGTGTGTATGTGTGTGTTACACTGTGTGTTACAATGTATGTGTGTTACACTGTGTGCTACAGTGTGTATGTGTGTTACACTGTGTTACAGTGTGTGACACTGTGTTACAGTGTGTGTGTGTCTTACACTACGTGTGTACGTGTGTGTTACACCGTGTTGCGGTGTGTGTGTGACACTATGCATTACAGTGTGTGTATGTGCGTGTAACATTGTGTGTTACAGTGTATGTGTGTGACACCGTGTTAGTATGTGTATGTGTGTTACAGTGTCTGTAACACTATGTTTTTGTGTGTATGTGTGTGTAACACTGTGTATTACAGTGTGTGTATGTGTGTAACACATTACAGGTTGTGTATGTGTGTTACAGTGTGTGTGTTACAGTGTGTGTATGTGTGTGTAACACTGTTAGTGTGTGTATGTGTGTGTAACACTGTGTATTACAGGTTGTGTATGTGTGTGTTACAGATTGTGTATGTGTGTGTTACAGGTTGTGTATGTGTGTATTACAGTGTGTGTATGTGTGTATTACAGTTTGTGTACGTGTATTTTACAGTGTGTGTATGTGTGTATTACAGTTTGTGTATGTGTGTATTACAGGTTGTGTATGTGTGTGTTACAGTGTGTGTATGTGTGTAACACTGTGTATTACAGGTTGTGTATGTGTATATTACAGTTTGTGTATGTGTGTATTACAGGTTGTGTATGTGTATTTTACAGTGTGTGTATGTGTGTATTACAGTTTGTGTATGCGTGTAACACTGTGTATTACAGTTTGTGTATGTGTGTATTACAGTTTGTGTATGTGTGTATTACAGGTTGTGTATGTGTGTATTACAGTTTGTGTATGTGTGTGTTACAGTGTGTGTATGTGTGTAACACTGTGTATTACAGGTTGTGTATGTGTATATTACAGTTTGTGTATGTGTGTATTACAGGTTGTGTATGTGTGTATTACAGGTTGTGTATGTGTGTGTTACAGTGTGTGTATGTGTGTTACCGTTGTGAGGCTCTTTGTAAACAACACTCTCCAGACTGAAGAGAAGATCTCCAGTTTGAGACGCTGACAGCAAACGCAGCATTAACAGTACAGACGACATGTTAATACGTTCATTCATTAATCTACACGTTCATTCCTCATTCATCTACATATTCAGCCATCCAAACATTCATTCGTCTATAATCAGGGCTCTGAGAATTATTCCTTCTAAAAAAACAAAAACAAAACAAACACGTTATTGAGAAGATTAATATTCGGAGCTGCTGTAACAAGCTGACACTTATTGGACAACATATAACTGCGTGCATTTTTTCTTTTTTATAGTCCTTTGTATAAAATCTACATAGATATATTATTATATATTTATTTTTTATTTTGTATCTTGTATTTTCTCTATGTCTTTTGCTATTTTTTTTCCAACTGCTATTACCTGCTGCCTGTAATACCCAAATTTCCCCAGCTGTGGATTAATAAAGTCTTATCTTATTTTATCTTAATATCCAACGGTGAAAAAAGCATCCCTCCTGTCTGTCCGGGATATTAAAATCTCCCAGGACACGAGGACCAACTGAAAACTCTGCGCCTACAACGTCACTTCGCTTGATTGAGAATTAAATGTAGGTCAAACTGAAACAAGCAAATAATTGAACATGCTGAGGACATTATTTTATTGGGGTATTTTGTAATGTGGAGCTTTGTAGATCTTTAGGAGGACACGTTCATGTTGAAATAGTAGACAAGCAGAATGTCTCTCCTACTGGTTTCCCTCTTGGACATAACGCGCAGATATTTAATAAATAATAATCGATATTTGAATGGTTGTAACCTGCGTGGGTTTTTTTTTAGAAGGAATAAACAAACAGCTCACTAATAGACTGAACTACAACACAAAATGAAGCTAGAGCCGCTCATTATTGTTTTAACAGTCTGTGTTGTATATCTGCAGGGAGAGAAACTTAAAATCGTCTGAAAGCTTCGAATCAGCACATTAAAAAGCAGCAAAGACCAGAGAGGAAACAAAAAACACAGACGGAAGCAGAAGAGCGGAAAGCCAGGTGAGTGCTCAGGTGTAACAGGGTGAGTCAGAGGTCACAGGTCAGTGTGTCTCACCTCTGTGTGCAGCCATCTGTAGCGCCTCCTCAATGCGCTGAAGCTCTCTCTGCTTCACCTCCTGCTGGTAACGCTCTTCCTTCGCTGCGTCGTATTTTATGGCTATGAAAATACACAAATCAAACCAAAGAGTGAAATCTCCCGCTCTGCTGCCTGATGCTGCGTTCACAGGCTGTCAGCTGAATCAGAAGAACAGAAAAAAACTCTGACTCGTCAGCGTTCCTGCATTGTTCCAAGGTGCTCAGCTTTAGTGCTAATCTTGCTGTTACACCATATAAGAGGCCCATATTAGCTTCTTTTGTTGTGTTATTGGTAGCGATTCTGTACTAAGTGAAAAGAGAACAGTTCCTATAAAATAAGCTGAGGGGACGGCGTTATGATTAAAGGGATAGTTCAGCCATTCCACACTGGTTTTTGGCCGTGCCCCTTACGTTCTCCGGTTTCTTTGAATATTTTAATGATATTACAGATTGTAAATTCTTCGCAACTGTGTGTTGAAATGTTGTTCTTATACTGTTGGACTATTTGTCCACGAAGTAAGTGGTGAAACTCGCTCCATCCTCACTTGTGAGCCTTGCGAGGTTGCCCCTTTCATACCCAATCATGATACATCACCTGTTACAATCAACCTGTTTACCTGTTCCAAATGTTTAACATCAAATATACTGTCTTTGTTTTCAGGTGAGTTTATGTTAAAATGGATCAGTGAATGATTAAAATCTGTTTTTTTACGTTTTACACAGCAAGTTTTTTGGAATCAGGGTAGTAAGGGTACACAATATTTAAAGTATCTATACCGTTAGCCCTCAGACGACGCTGCATTGAAAACAGACCTCACCGCATGAGCTCAGGAACACAGTTCATCACTGCAGGTTCAAATGAAGCTGAAGCTCTAACGGCTGAAACATGAGCCTTAATGGCTCATACAATAGCTAAGCGGGTCCATGACCCCATGACCCAGTTAGAACTGAAAGAGCCTTTTGAATGAGAGGCAAAACTTCTTCTAGAGCCCCAAACAAGTCCAGTTGCCTGACAGAAAAAAACCTGAGAAGTAGCCTGACCTGGACGAATGAGAACCTCCACAGACAGGTTAGCTATGTTTTCATACGCTAGCCTGTTAGCCGAGCTTGACCTCATTTGCTCAACACACATACAGGAAGCAAATTAAATCAAACACAAACCGCTTGTGCTCACTTGCCTGCATTGCTTCATGTGACCCTCATTACATCCATGGACTCGCCTCATACCACTTAGCTTAATGTTTGGCTGACTGTTACGTAATATTGTTAACATGATGAAACTGTTCAGTCAGTATAACATTTGATCATGTGGTCATGATGGTGACGTGGTTACATTACTTTCAAAACGAGCCACAACTTACAAGTCATACATGACTTTGAATTTGTTCCCAGTTCTGTCTGAAAGGTTGTCAGCAAGCCTCCACCCTGCTATTGTTTGGCATGCTAGCTTAAAGGCTAACTTTCGTTTTTTACAACCTGGTCCTCATTTCTAGCATTAAATATGACCATTTACTCCCCCAGACAATCTTGGTGGCATTTGGAGTCGTTTTGAAGAAATTAGCCCCAGAGGAGCGGCGCGTATATCCGTATAATGCGAGTACTCGGGGAATCCATGCGCAGCCTCTATATAACGCATAATCTGCAGAAACTCGTTCATATTCCAATATTTTGTTATCATATGCTGGTGCTATTCCAAGCAAAGGAGGAGCGGTGCGTATATCATCGGTTGGCTACGAATCCGCAATAACGAACCATAGCTGTACCAAACTACAGCTAAACTAGCGACCGCCGATATACGCGCCGCTCCTCTGGGGCTAATTTCTTCAAAACGACTCCAAATGCCACCAAAGTTGTCTGGGGGAGTAAATGGTCGTATTTAATGCTACAAATAAGGTCCAGGTTGTAAAAAAAACGAAAGTTATCCTTTAAGTGTCTTTAAAGATTTATGATTTCAAGACAAAACTGTTCCACATACCAGTAAATCCTCCCAGAAACTCCCAGGATCAGACTGTAGTAACCAGTTACCAGCTAAATCTACATGAAATCATCACAGCTCTGAATTAAAAAAGGTCCCACAGATTGAGAGGTAGAGGACAGAGTTGAGGACAGGGCTGCACGAGTGGTTTTACTGTTAATCCGATGACTTTCTATGCTGTAAAAGGTTGTGATGTCAGATACCACAAAGCTGATATCTCACCACTGGTTCCTCGTCAGAAACAGTTCCTGGCCGACAGTAAAATGCTAAAAAGTGTTCAAATTAGACCAAAATCTTAATGCGCACTTACACGTAGCATTCAGTGCTAACTCAACACATGGATGTATGTATAACAACTGCAACTCCTTCACAGTAAAAGCTCTCCTGCTGCAGGGATGTGACAGCAAAGAGGGCTTTTATTGTGAAGGAGATCTGTGCGTTTTTCATAAGATCACGACAGAGAATATAATGTTATCATACGGATGTCGTGCAGCCCCAACAGGTAGCACAGAGATCACATTGGTGTCTGAATTTCAACCACCACCTCTGAACCTCGGCATCTTACCGTTATATGGACACGTTTTCACCTTAGATTGAACTGGAACACACACACACACACACAACAGCTGAAAACACGTACTTCCCCCATTATTAATAACTCCACATGTCAGTCAATATGAACAAGCTCTGCCTCCATACCAGACCAGCCAATCACCTGGCTTCATCCGTCAGGACAGCCTACTGTAAATATTTGTCAGTGTAGACGCAGTTTTCAACAACTCGATTATTTTATTTATATTTTAATGAATGTTTAGTTATTAATTTGTTATTATCAGAAAATTCAGTTGTGTAGACAGTCGCTGACGTGGTGGAGTGGTCTGCATGTCCCTGTGACCCTGGGACCCCACTAGGTGTCCCAGATGAGGGGCCATACAAAGAGCTAAAACAGAACTCATGGAGTTCCATCTTCAGAGGAAAGCTACCTTGCCTTCACACAGCCAGGCCAACATCTTGTGGGTCCACCATCTGCAGGGCTGGATGCAAGGGTTGAGGGCAGGGTTTTTCCGTTATGTGGTAATTACCATTTTTTCATTGGGGAAATCTACTTTTCACACAGGTGGACTGTGGAGCTGTGCTGGCTGTGCTCATCTGTGAGGCGTGCACAATGTTTGTTTCACAACGAACAAACTAAAATAAAACTCAGTTTAATTAAACACTCTTTAATTATTTTCAAAATTCACAGGGAGCCGCATCCGAGGGATGACAGGGCCGCATGCGGCTCCGGAGCCGCGGGTTGCAGACCCCTGCTGTAGATAAAGAGTTTGGTCTGTACCTGCTCTATATGTAAAGTGTCCTGAGACAAACTTTGGTTGTGATTTGGCGCTGTATGAATAAAATTGAATTTAATTGAAATGTGGGTTCAGTTTGAAACATTCTCTATCCAAGAAAATGGTCATCTGACAGAGATGAGCTGTCTGAAATGTGATTGGCTGATCTGGTGATGGAGCGACTGTGTCAACAGATACAGTTTTCTCAATACATTTTCTCATTTACTCTTACAGAAGCTCTTCAGAACACACAAGGGGGGTTGGGGGTTGTGGGGGGGGGTGCAAACAGCACATGGAGTTTTTTAAAAAGATTTTTAAAATTTTCAAAAAATGTAAAAAATAAGGTATTTTATTCTATTAGAATACTAATACTGGTGTATCATCATTAGTAAAGTCTGCTATCCAAAGACACGACGGACGTACGGAAGGTTTAAACTGTGACTTACTGGCTCCAGGAACAACGAGCAGGTACAGACCGTCCAACGTGGCCACCACAGCGTCATTGTAGAGATTCTTCCAGGGAATCTTCAACGTCAGCTTCCCTGAAAACACAAAGAGTTTAGTTTATCAGGCTGGTTATGTTCGCTGGGCGTGAAGCTCTAACTTGTCCATTAACATTTTATAAAGTGATATAAATCACCCTTATTCTTATGCTCATTAATGTGTAAAACTAACTTCACCATTCCGAGACAAATATTGGGTTAAAGCCCACTTGCACAACAGTCGGACTCTTGTCCAAATCTGGACTGAAAGACAGTTGAATCCAAACTGGACCTGTTATAAAGCCTAAATGCAGTCTGACCTGGACTGCTTGAGAATGGCTTTGCTAACACTTCGCGTCACCTGTAATCTTTCAGGCTCGTAACCACAATTTAGCAAGTTTTCAGATGTAGGAAGTCAGGTTTTCAGAGTGAAACGTTCAAAACTAGCATAAAGAAACAAGGAGTTGATAGCGAAAGTGTGTCCTTAAGGACAAGTAAACTGAAAAATACTTTACCAATCTGAACCAAACTGTCCTCAGAGTACATGCAGGGTAGACCCACAAAAAAAACAAATCCTGCAGCCTGACCTGTTCACATGCACATGCAAGGACAAAAAAGGAGGAAAAAGGCTCAGAGTTTGGTGAAATCCATGATGGAGAGGCATGTAGGTGTCAAACTTTGTCAAACAAGCTCAGTTCTGGTGAAACTCATCGGTCGCCATCAGTCACAGATATCAAACATGTTTCTGAGAATGACTGGCAGCTGCTGAAGACTTCAGATTAGACTCTTTACATATCAAACACTGCATGAGTTTATCTGTCAGCAGCAACTGACCTGGACTGGAACAGACCACATCCTACTGACCTGGACTGGAACAGACCACATCCTACTGACCTGGACTGGAACAGACCACATCCTACTGACCTGGACCGGAGCTGACCCAGTCCAAATGACCAAACCGACCCAGGTCCAGCTGGCTCAGACTGGCACAGACCGGTTACAGCTGGGTTCCATAAGTCATAGACACAGTCCTAATGTCCGTCCACACCTTTACAGACACTGTTTCAACCTCACTTAAAGTCGGGACATGAGAAAAATCAGAGTCTCAAACTTCGATGTAAACCTTGTGAACAGTTAGACAAGCCTGACCACATGTTCCAGTGAGCTGTTTACATTCAGGAGTTCTTACGTCAGCTGGTTTATAAAGTCTGTCGAGCCACTGATGGATCCTCTGACAGCAGGTTTAATCACACTGTGTCCTCGACTGCAGCACCAACAACTTATTTTTACTAAAATAGACCAGCTGGTTGGTCCTTCGCTGTGGATGACCATCTAATGTTCTTCTCATGCATGTAAATCTCTCTGTAAAAGCAGATCTCTGCATACATGACTGGTTTTACGACAAGTATCGGGGTTACAAAGACTCCATATACTTTGTATAAATATTTATTTGTCCAGTTACCATGTTAGATTGACAGCCCCACCTGTCAGCATCATCTCTCAGTCCAGCAATGTCTTAAATGAAACGCTAAATGAAGTTCAGTCCTGAGACATGGTAGACCTGTATACCAAAGTTCACTGTTTTATATATGTGACCTTGTGCTGTGTGTATATCATGTGTGTTGTCATGTTATTGTGTAACTGAGATCCTCAGTGTGACTCCAGGAAGGCCAATGACGATCCAACCAAACAAACACCGAGTCAGAACTCACCAATCTGTCCAGCCTTCACTCTGAATGGAACATCGAACTCACTCTGAAACACAACCACAGAAACTGTCGTTACGAAAGCTGAAACAAAACGTGATTGACAGATAATTTAGCAGCAACGGTGTTGATAATGATTGAAGTCAATTATTGATTTAAACCTCCTCTTCCTGCTGTCTTTGATGTCTTTCTGGTTTATATGACACTCAAAATCTGTTGGACTAAACAAAACTATGTGTGATTCACTTTGTCAATACTTGTTGGCACTAAATTTCATAAAGCAAAGGATTAATCCTCTGAACATGAAGCACAGCAGGGATCTGTGTTGTATGTAGATCATCACCAACTGTTGTGTATAAATAAATGCAATAAAAGGATACAAAATCAAACTATATATATATATATATATATATATATATATATATATATATATATACACAGACCTGATCAAAATCTTAAGACCAGTTGAAAAATAGCTAGAATTTACCTTTTGCACATTTGGATCTTAATGAGGTTTTAAGTAGAGCTGCAATATGCAAAAGCAAGAAGGGGGAGTGTGACAAAAAGCACTTTGAAAAAATCATTTATTGAAAATAACAAGTAAACTGAAATCGGCTGTTTATCAGCTGATCAAAAGTTTAAGACCACAGGCTATAAAAGCCAAATCTGCTCAAAATTCTCATTTTCTGTCAGGCATTCACACGGTCATGCCCTCCTGATGGCTAAAGATAAGAAGCTTTCTCTTCTTGAGCGTGGTTGGATCGTCGAGCTGCAGAAGCACGGCCTCTCGCAGCGTGCAGGGTCTTCAAACGGTGATCAGGTCTGCGTATATATATATATATATATATATATATATATATATATATATATATATATAAATAAATGTGTCTGATTTATATGTGATATAAATCAGACACACACACACATATATATATGTGATTTAAATGTATCTGATTTATATGTGATGTGATGATATAAAATCTATATGTGATTTAAATCAGATACATATACATATATATATATAAATATAAACACACACACACACATATATCTGATTTGATTTTGTGTCCTTTTTACTGTCTACTTGTTCTTTTCCTACATCTCCTTTTTATCCTTGCTGTCTGTGCCTTGTTAATTTCCCCAGAATAGGATCAATAAAGTTATATCTTATTTCCTGTCAGCTCACTAATAAACGAATAAAACACACCAAAAATATTTTCCAAAATATTTTTTGATTTTATCAACACAGAGACGTGTGTTCAGCTGTTGACAGCTGTTAACACTGTTTATGTTGTGAATTTTGAATCCATGAAGGTTTCATATTTATCCAGGCAATACATTTTTATGTGCATGACGTCCTGATGCGAAGTCGGCAGAGAAGTGAAGCAAACACGACTGAGCATGTGCAGTAGGAGGCAAAATGTAAAAGCTAACTGGGAAGTCAGGAAGCTGTTCATTTGCTCGTTAGCAGTTCTTATTCAAGCAAGTCGACACATATCTAACATATCCAGTAACCATAATATACATCCATGACTGATGACCTCAATTGCAGATGATGACATCAGAGAGGAAGGGAGGGGCCTCAGACTTACCAGAGCATTTTCCTTCACTTTCAGGTTCTCCAGCACAACATTTCCTGCAGAGACACAGAAGAGAGACGCTAACAGATTCTGCTTTTACTTTGTATCTGTACTTATATTTCAGGTGTATAAAATCGCTATTATGAGGCGAGGATGTTAGCCACGCTGACATCAATCATGAACAACCCCTCCCACCCCCTGCATGAGATGGTGGAGGCCTTAAGCAGCTCCTTCAGCGACAGATTGCTGCATTACTGTGCAAGAAGGAACGCTACCACGGGTCCATTAACTCCAGCATCAGTTAATGCAGCACTGTGTTCATGTTGTTTTACATCACCACATTACTAACCTACTGCTCGCACTACTCCGGTATTCTACGTTTTTACTGTGCAATAGCCCAAAGACAATGTATTCTATAATTAATATTTTGCTCATGTGCAATGCAAAATCAAGTAACAGCTGGTGCCACTGTGGTCACATTGGACAAAACTGTGTGGACAGAACTCTCCCTACCTTTACTCAGTTTGTGGACTGAGCAACCCGAGAAGGCAGGGCCCTGGACCCTGGACCCAGGACCCTAGACCAGCTGACCAGAGGCCTACAGCACCACCGCCCTCCCCCCACTTGGTGTAACCCCATTTCCAAAAAAGTTGGGACACTTAGTAAAATGTAAATAGAAACAGAATGTGATGATTTGTAAAACACTGAAACCCCATATTTAACTAAAAATAGCACAAATGTCAAATGTTTCTTGCGGCAATACGCCTCAAAAAAGTTGGGACGGTGGCAGCAAAAGACAGGAAAAGTTGTGAAATGCTAAAAGAAAAAAGAAACACCTTCTTGAATTCTGAAAAGCCAAAAAGAAGAGGCTAATCTGTCATTATATTGACCCACGGCCCTTCTTGCTGGCGTCTTGTTCGTAGACAACAGAATGTCGTATAGAGTAAGCAGAACAATGACTCGAGCTCTGACAGGTGCAGTGACAGTCAGTAGGAAAGGCCAAATGATATTAATTTCAAAGCTTTAAAATACTGTTACTCCTTAAACCTTGTCTCAACAATCAGCAGCTACAAGCTTCTCCAAGCAGCTGCCCCCACTCTGAAAATTAAAATAATTGATGCCTACAAAGCAGAAGAAGGTTATGAGAAGAAATCGGAGTTTTCATGTACTTGTTTCCTCAGTTTGTTATGAAATTAAAAAATGTCAGTTAAGATGAACAGTGGAGGTCAAACTGAAATCTTTGGGAGATAACTGCTCCTGCAGAATTTCATTAAAGAACACCTCTGCAACTGGGTATGTTGTCCCAGGCCTCAGGACCATAGGGGCCCCTGAATGACCCTTAATTTATTTTATTTACATTCACATATTTCTTTATAATTAAATCATTGCCTGGTGAATTAAATACTATTTTCTACTCAACATATACTTAAAAACTTTAACATATTAAATATTACAAATATATATATTTTCCTTTTTTTGCACAACACCCCTACCCCCCGTCTTAATGGTTTGACCCCGCTCTGGCGCACTTAACGCTACGCTACATACGTGCCCTGAAGCGGGAAATTTACGTAAATCTGTCATTGTTATAAACTCTAAACATGGCGAGTCGTCATAAATCTGGTGCGCAGAAAAGAAAAGAAAAAAGAAAAAGAGAGGAAGGTCATAGAGGTGAACGAGAAAAAATGATGAAGTTCTTAGAAGGGGGGCAGGAAGTCGGTAAGTGAACAACAGCCGCTGACACTGAAAGTTTACATTCGCGCGATCACCGTGACCAAAGCCCGATTCGAGTCTATCACCGGCCGCTTGTAGCCTGTTGAGCTGCGGTATGACGAGACAGAGAGAGGAGGTGATGGAGATCAGAGAGGTGATGTTAGTCTGTGGGGAGCAGGTGCGCGAGGGCCGGCGGCTGGATTTATCTTTGGTTTACAACCCACTGTGTATTATAGAAAACGCTAATACGAATCCATCACCGAAACAGCACAAATGAGCAGCAGTGAACAGCAGAGGAGCCTGTCAGGGAGAGACAGGGAGCTGTCAGGCAGCCCACAGTCAGAGCCAAGGAGGGGCGTGTCCCGGGTCCCACCCAGCGCAGCAGCCGCAGATCGTTAGGGAGCGTGTGTCAGTCAGAGTCTGCATTCATCATGAATGCTGTTGTTGTTGTTGTATTAGTAGTAATGAAGACCGATCTTTTACAGAGAATGATCAAAATGATGTCAGGCTATGTATGGAGCCAGAGGGAAAGCCGGCTATGGAGAGAGAGGAGTCCAGGGAGAGGAGTGAACCTCAATTTGAGGCAGCAATGACAGAAAATGAAGAAAGGGAAAGGACTGATGAGGGAGCTGGCATGTCTCCAGACTTTAGGGACCCTGGCCTATGGCCTACTGTCATGACCGACTCAGACAAGACAGGTGTAGTACGTGCTTTAGCAGATAGACCACCTTTTACAGAGGAGGCTATGCCCACAGATGTAGATGGTAAGAATTTCCCAAATGATTTATGTTATGCTTTGTCCCATAATGGCAGAGAGAAAATTGAAAGGGACTGGCTAATGGAAATAAAAAAGTGGTCTGGTTTCATCTTTAACTTAAACGTAATCTTTTACTTGCTTAACTATTACTAAGTATTCACAGTAACAGACATTTTGACCAAGGCTGCCCAAACTTTTGCCTGCTGTCCATCGTTAGATGAAGAATCTAGTCGGAGCTGTTTGATGGAGTCTGTTTGTTGAATAAAAATAGAAATAATCAACAGGTTAATATTTGGCTGTTAACTAAAACAAAAGTGATATTCCACACAGATAATGTCAAATAAATAATAATCAGTAGACACTGTATTGATAAGTCTAGAAAATAGTGATTAAGGTGACCTGGATATGGTGGTTTCCATCTGGTCTGAACACCTTCAGTTTATTTTCCCTCATGAACATACAGCAGCTCACAGCTGTCAGCTGATTGGTGCAGCCTGCTGGTGAGGTGTTGTGTCTGCCAGCTATACTAGTTTGACTAACAGGTGTGTCAGAGGTATGAGGAAGTTGTAGAGATGTCACGAGGGATCCAGGTTAACTCTGATGACGCTCATTAAAACACGTCCAGTGCTAAACGTACATTATTGTACTGCACCGAACAATGCCAACATAAGGTCGAACAATTCAAGTCATTTTTGAACATGAATTGTCAACACGTTATACTAAAGCTTCAACTCGACATACTTCTCTTGCTTAAGCAGCAAAACACGGTCCGAGCACAGTCACTACAATTTCTGACTGCAAGGCGATTACTGGCGTCTGTGACGGTAAGACTATCGAACCACACCTCTGTCGAACACCTAACATTTAATATGCCTGAGGTGAAATTTAAACACGAAAACTCATGACTGCGTGCTGTAAAGCCTCTAATTGGCCGCTCTCCAATTCGGCATAATGGTAACGCACCAACAATCGTTCTAATTAACACAACGTCCGACTCATGACCACAGTGAAGCGCCCGCTTCCCCCAATGTCTCGCTGTGTTTTGGTGGCGATATGGCGATGAGGTAAAGGCAGGTAAAGGCTTGACGAAAGTTAAAAATTTATCTAAATAAAAGCTGATTGGTGGGTGGTACTAATGCCGATTTAAAGCTAGAACCCGTTGTTTAACGAGAGGTGTTAGGAGATGTCCCAGTGTGTGATTACATTTGTTTACACAGCTGGGGGGGATTAAAATGTTATGCTTTTGAACGGAATCTGGCCTCTCTCCGTATGTCATCGCGGTAACTGCTAGCTAGCTGCTGAGCTCACCTCCCCAGATCCCGATCTTGAGCTGGGACTTGTCCAGGTTCTCCACGTAGTCTCCGATGAACCTGTTGAGCAGGTCACTGACCAGAGACTCGAAGACCATGACTGAAAGCTCCGAGTTGGACCCTGCAGCAGGGTCGTTAGCCTTCACCTGATTTCCGGTTCAAGCGATGAGAGAACTCGAGGATCGACTCATCCCCCTCCGGGATCGTTTTATCGATTAGTGCTGCCTGTGCCTTGACAGGAGGAGAAGTGTGTGTGTGTGTGTGTGTGTGTGTGTGTGTGTGTGTGTGTGTGTGTGTGTGTGTGTGTGTGTGTGTGTGTGTGTGTGTGTGTTTATGTGTGTGTTTATGTATTACATTCTCTTAATGTTTCATTGTTTAGATTGCACAGTTTTTTTACTTAGATTATACAGTTTTTATTTAGATTGTACAGTTTTTATTTATCTCTTTTTAATATATGTCCTGTCACAAAAGGTTGAAGAGTAACGCAATTTCGATTCTCTGTTTGTCCTGTACATACTGCAGAATTGACAATAAAGCTGACTTTGACTTTGACTTTGAGTGTGTGTGTGTGTGTGTGTGTGTGTGTCTCATGGATCAGTCAGGTGACTGTGACTTTTTCTGGCAGAAAACACAGACTGAGTGTCTCCGTGGTGAAAGAAGTCCTCACATAATAAACATAGTAAAAGTAGTAAAGCAGCAGTGTGATAATGCTACATTACATAAAAGTCCTGCAGATATAATCCAGTTTGATCTTTGATCGACCAAAAGCATTCATTATAGAGCAGAAATAATAAAAATAACTGCACACATGATCAATAAGATCATGAAAGGATTATAAATGTCACTTAACCATTCAAATATTTAGTTTCTCAGACACACGCAGTACTACTGCAGAAATGCTACAGTGTAGAAAGGGTTTAACTTGAAGTACCAAAAGTAAAAGTATTACTACTCGTTATGAAGGCTAATGTACATGAAATTACTGATTATTGATGCATTAATGTGTTCAGCACTTTAATGTTGAGGTGGAGGTGGAGCTCATCAAGAATCCAAATGGACTCTGCATTGACATTAAATATACAGAAGAGCGTTTCGGTGCTGCAGTTTGTTATTTGACCACTAAGGGGCAGCAGAGTGTGACTAACGTTCAGAACACAGTTCAACGATGGATGGATGTCTGTGTGACGGTTAACTAGATGAAACTGAATGTGTTGGTGAGGGATTTAGTCAAATCTGGTATCTGATTGGACCACTAAAAGTGGTCGTGGCTTATTGTACACACACTGAGACTGCTGGTCTCAGAGTTACCAGGTGTACGATAATTATTGCATTTATTCCATAACAATGAAATGTTTTTGGGCTGATTTGAAACCAGCCCAATTATACATCATACACTAACGGTGTCAATAATGGTTTCCAGAGAACTGACCCTGGATCTGTCATTAATGATCGAATCACATCTCTGCTGACAGCCACTGTCGCCTCTCTCTCTGCAGACTCTCTGCATTTGGTTTAGTTTGCTTTATTAGAAATACTTAGCTGTCGTGCGGTTCATCTGTTTGGCTGCACAGAGTCCTGTAGAGTACATAATAAACACTGGCCTGCTGTCAGAGTCCAGTCATTCTGTGGACTTTCCTGTGGACACCTTCAAGAATCTCGCTGTCATTCAGAGATGTTAAAGCTCTGCAGTCTAGATTTTAAATGTGCCATAATTTCCCTTCTAAAATGAAGATTCTGTCTCTGTATGATTGTTTGGTTTTCAGCATCTGGCAGCACTGCAGATATCACATTCTCTGATCCTGTGAGAAGAAATAAGTAACCTAGTGACATGGTATTGCAAGACATA
This sequence comes from Chelmon rostratus, assembly GCF_017976325.1. Taxonomy (NCBI): domain Eukaryota; kingdom Metazoa; phylum Chordata; class Actinopteri; order Chaetodontiformes; family Chaetodontidae; genus Chelmon; species Chelmon rostratus. Next base: position 32,175,325 of record NC_055658.1, read on the forward strand.
TTTTTTATTTCACTGTGTCCTTATGGATCACAGTAATAACCTGATGTGTTGTTAATGAGAGGAATTCAAGTAGTCACTGTTCTCAGACCAGTTAAGAAACCAGTTCCTGTCAACAGACACAGTGTCAGAGGAGAAAAGGTTCAGCTCTTCCTTGTGTCTAGCTGCCATTATTTATCAGCACAAACACAATGAAATCTCAGACCCTCTGTTTCAGGCCATCCACCCGCTTCACAGAAAACTGCTTGTAGATCAGTATTAATGCTGTTCTCAGTCTCCAGCAGTGGGACAATCAGAATCAGTCTGTATCCACACTGACCTTTATGTTCTCACACCACCAGGTAGCAGACCCGTGTGAGCCCACACTCATCCTAACATCACCTGAGAGTCTCCCACAATGCACCACAGTCTGCTGACACAAATGTTTCTGACATGTTGGAACGTCAGAATTCATCGTCTAACATGCAGCTATAAAAACAGTCTGAGTCACATTTGGTCTATTGGTGCGTAGACAATCAAAACCAGTTCCAGTATGAAATATATATCAGCTGTGAACAGATACATCAGTGTCATGTCTATGGGGGGCAGGGTGAGAGTCAGTCAGAGGGCATCCAGAGAGCGAGAGGGAGGGAGAGATCTTTTCATCTTTAATCTGACATTTATTCATCTTTATGTTCACTGTATAAATCCATTAATCAGGACATTAACACAAAACAGACTGTCAGGTGTTGCAGTGACATCAGCACATGTCCGAAGTGTAATAGTTCAGCAGCTGACCTTTGTTTTTCTGTTGGCGAGTGAAAAAGTTAAAAACCTGCTTTGTGAAAACTTCTCCACATCGTCTGAAGATGGTTTCCAGCAGCAGGAACAGAGCTGTGAGACGCAGTGAGACACCGTCTCTCTGTGGCTGCAGAAGGGACATTTGTCCTCTCCGGACAGGAGCAGATCAGATGCCCCTCCACACCACACCCAAAACACTTCATGGTTTGCGACGTAATAGTAACAGCAGTTGCAGTGGATGTCAGGCAGGAACATGGCAGGAGACGCATCTGTCATGGTCCGTTTTTTTTTGTTTCTCCTTTTGTGTTGTCATCATCTGTTTTTGTCACGTCCCGTTTTATTTCGAAGGTTAATGTTATGTTTCTCCTTTTGCTTTATTTCCTGTGTTTTTCCACCCTTGTAATTGTCTGATTTGTTTCACCTGTGCGTCACTCGTGAGTGTTTTTCCTGGCGTTGTCTCTGTTATGTCCATGCCTCGTTTCATGTTCCTCTAGTGTTGTCTGCGTTATCTTCTCATGCCGTGTATCTTGTAAGTGTTTTTCCTAGTCTTGTCTTTATTCTCTAGCCTTGCCACATTTCCCTAAAAGTGAATGAGCATTGTTGTTGATCAGAACAAACATGCTTTATTAAAAAAACATTTCCTCCTGATGGAACGTACGCAGTCGTCAGCTCAGCGACAGCTGATTTGTGTTAAGTGCGGCGGTGATGTCATCAGCCTGTCACAGTTCAGAGAATCGGCACCATGATGGCAGCAGGAGGATGAGGAGGACGAAGAGCGTAATGAAGCAGCAGATTGATGATAATGAAAGAAACCCGAATGGGCTAGCTGATCTAATGTTCTCCGATGCAGCATTCTGAAAGGCTCATTACTGAGACGACAGAGTGGACTGAAAACATGCAGCCAATAATGACGCCAATGACAACAACAACAGCAACAACTACAATAAGAATTACAACTATAACAACAACTATAACAGTAACAACTGCAAAAACTATAACAACAAAGACAACAGCAACAATAACTATAATAACTGCAACATCAACAACAACAACAGTCACAATAACAACAATAACAAAAACAAAACAACAATAACAGTAACAACTACAATAAGAATTACAACAATAACAACAACTATAACAACAACAACAATAACAGTAAAAACTACAAAAACTATAACAACAGCAACAACTACAATAACAACGACAATAATAATAACAGATGCAGTTCTCCTCTGGTCTCCGCAGGTCTCAGCTTGTCTCTGCAGATCTCTACTTGTCCCCCCTGGGGTCCGTTTCACAAAGCAGGTTCAACAAACTCTGAGTGTAACCCTGAACTCTGAGTTGATCTACTCTGAGATAGGAAACTCTGAGTTTTCGATTCCACAACAGCAGATTTGAGTTAGTTTGATTAACTCAGAGTAGGTTCACCTCGAGTTAAGCGCGTGCACCGCAACTTTAAAAAGACAGCATCAATGGAACCCCGATTTGAGGAGTCACCATGGCAACGGGGAAGCGGAAGGCTGCGTACTTCACGCCACTGGAATTAGACATTTTAATGCGCTCATACAGCGAATATGAACATGTTTTTAGATGGAAGTCCAACACCGCTGCAGCTGCGAAGGAGAGGGAGACGGCGTGGGAGAACCTTGCTGCTCGGGTCAATGCGGGAGTATAAATGTAGTCCTTTGAAATCACAATAATATTACAGGGCAAAACTGCTTGAATGGTTGCCTATTAATTTATTTCATTTAGGTGCAATGCCGCGGGGGAGAAGCGCACTTGGCAGCAGCTTAAAATGAAATATAAAAACATGGTTCAAACAGGTAAGACCTCTGCATGATCTCATGGAGGTAGCTACCTCATTTTGATCATGTTTTACATTGTAAAGTAAATATTAAGTGGCTCCCTTTCATTGTAAAACTGGTTATATTGTGTTCATATAATGTTTTGTTTTTTGCTAACGAATGAAATAAAATTTAAAAATGAAAAAAGTGTTCTCATCTATATCATGTTATGTTAAATAATTAAGCCTATATTTAAACTAACACAGACTTTTACTCAGCCAACAGAAAGAGGCAGATGCACGAAGAACGGGTGGTGGCCTCTACCTCCCGACGAATATTTAATTCTCTGCGCAGTATCGCTGCACCTTCATCCACGGGATCATGATCAAAAGACGTTAACATGCCATGTTAACGAAACAAGTCACCACCTACTGTGCCTAATGGACTTCCACTGACTGATATTTTTAATGATTTTTTTTAATAACAGACGGCAGAACTATGCAAAAACTCGTCTGCCGACTGAATGAATGAATGAGGAAATGAATGCGGTGTGTGGTTGAAAGAGGGCGGAGACACAGAGAAACTCGAGGTTCCTTGAGTAAAACCTGGTCCCGACCAGGTTAGGTTCATAGAGTCTGTTACTGCGGTAACTGACTCAGAGTTTAACTTACCTCTGTCTGTGAAACAGGCTTGAGTTACCCCTCTTCCTCTGGTTTGACTTACCTTCCTATGTGAAACGGAAAACTCAGAGTTTCCCTCATTTCAGGGTTAACATACTCGGAGTTTTCAGTAAACCTGCTTTGTGAAACGGACCTCTGGTCTCTGAAGGTGCAAACATAAAGTGCATCATAGAAAAACAAATAAGACAGACTGTTGAATCGTTTAATTATGAAGGTGAAGAGTTCGTTATGACTCCACTGCAGCCTTCTGTTGGAACTTGGCCTGGATGGGTCGGACAAAAAAACCTACACACACACACACACACACACGCACACATACATACATACATGATGACCCCTCACGCCATCACCCCCCTCCAGCTGGTCATGTGACCACCTTCCCCTCCAGGGGGCTTTAAATTGCTCGTCATCCTCTCTCTGGAGACACAACAAAGAGTCACAGCAACAGGTAAGTCACCTCTCTCTCTCTGTGTGTGTTAGTCTGAGTCTCTCGCCCACTTTCTCGCTCTGCTATGACTTTTGAATAGATCAGAATTCAACTTTTATCATCACACTTCATCATCATCATCATCAGCCAAACATATTGTTGCCATTCCAAGATAAAGATAACTTACTAAAAACACAATGAATGATATTGTATTCAGTTATTCTTATTCTAACATGATTTAAAAATATTTGGTCAAAAGCAAAAAGAAAGACTCGTCTATCTGAATATGATACAGCGTACTTGATGCTATATGTACCATCTGTTCACTGCCGAGAGCTTTCACTTTCCAGCAAAGGGTGACTCGATAAAATGTTGAGATATAAAGTCTGGAAAAGAATCTGAGATGAACGAGACAGCACACCTGCTGTCTTTTATTATCTTATTGTAGTTTTGTTGTTACTCGCCTCTCTAAACCTGCTTCATATGAATTCATCATGTCTTGCCTAAAACATTTTTGTGTTTTTTTTTTGTTGCCATTGTTTTCAGTTCATTATTATTTCATCTGTTTATGGAGGTTCTGTAGATTCACACTATTGATCCATGTAAAAGCACATTGTACCACATTTTCTCTTTTCACTTGTTCACCAGTGGTGGAGGAAGTATTTTTATACATTATCTAAGTAAAAGCATCAGTGTTAACATGCAAGCAGCATGTTGTCGCTGGTCGAAATGGAGCTCATTTATTCAACAGCTGTATGTACTGCTGGGTACTTTAAAATGACAACAAAGAAAATTTTATGAGTAGCAAACAGCAGAAAGAAAGCGCTGGACTAAATTTATTTAGTTACTTTTAACCAGTGAAGTGAAGGAAGTAAAAAGGCAGCAACACATTTATTTCTACCTTCACTGCAGTTACCATCAGATGAATGAATAAAGTCTCTTTTCATCACTTCATCAGAAGCTTTGGACTGAAATGTGTTGTTGACTCTATAATTACTAGAACTATTTTAGTAGACGTGCAACAGGAAGGGTTGGAAGGAACAGTTCACACACTCTGAACACATCTGTGCTTCTGCTCAGTCTGCAGGTGTTTGTTCAGGTGTTACCTGCTTGTTTTCTGTGTACAAAGACAGTTAATGTCACAACATTACCTGTAAAATCACCTCAGGAACCTTTAAAGACACTGAACTCCCTTCAATGTTCCCTTTTGTTCAAATAAACTGAACCTTGTTTTGGTTTCATACTTTTAGAGACTCTCGGAGGAGAAGCCGAGGATTGTGGGAGTTGTGGTGCGGACCATTCTTCTTCTTGCAGGATGTTTAGCTCTGTGCTGCTCTACTGTTGGTCCTTCAGTCTGCTGCGTCTCTCTTCCTCTCTGGTTCATGGAAACATCCAGCTGGATGATGGTCCGGGCGCCGGCCGACGCGCTGAAGCCTCATATCTGTCAGATATTGGTTAGTAACGCCTGTCCAATCAGAGAGTTCCAACCACCTCCTCACCTGTCACCTGACACACCCCAGCAGGGCTGAAAAGATTCCTGCTCTTCTTAAGAGACAGAATCAATGAGTAACAGATTTATTCAGTTAATAAGTGAAACAAACCAAAGAAAATGAAAGCAGGAAACATAAAGGAACAGATCTTTTAACCAAAATCAACATTTTCAACGTTTGACTTTAAATTAAAAGGGGTCACTTCACATGATTAATGATTATTATAATCATTAGAAATGACTTTATTTCAGCCAGTGATCTACTCAGTATCTTCCAGGGAGTCCTCGGTACACGCTCTCATTAGTTACCTGGTTTGTTGACTTCAGTAATATTGACTCAAGTATACAAAAAACTTGACGAGTACTTCAAACATTAGGTCCAAACTATATCCATATACATACAACTGCAACATGGTCACAATCATGATCACATTTTCAGGCAAATGAAGTTAATGAAGTCTCTCTTGTCAGTGCCTGTAAACAGTGAACCGAGATCACTGGAGTTATACTAACATTAAGTGAGTCATTTTTATTTTCTACACTACAGATTAATACTTTATAAGATTAAGACATCAAAATATGATCAGTCACATGTAAATAAAATCACAAACCTGCCTTAGCGTTCTTCACAATGTGTCCAGCACAACACAGAAAGAGTTGAAAACTCAAAAAAAACCTTCATGTTCCAAACAAAAAGGAAACATTTGTGCAGCCACCTATTTTCTTTGGGTCCCTCCCCAGTGACGGATAAAATAATGTGGTAAAGGTTATCACAGGGACAGCCTCATTCAGTAACATGGGTGGGACTCTATCAGAGCCAGTGACTGAACTGACTTTTGGATTCTTTTATTTATTCAGCAGTGTTGCTTCCATAACTTTCCATCAGTACCTTCATGTCTTTATTTACCTGTTTATATTCTACACCGTGTGACAGTGAGTGTGTACTGTGTACACTTTGTACATGTTGGGGAGGAAACTGTACTGGTGGCATTTTAATGTACATGACAGCAAAGTGTATAATCTGTGATTGGCTGAGGGGCAGGCTGAGCTCACAGAAGGAAAAGGCATCGTTGAATGGATCTGTCTTTGCACTGCAGCTGTCTGAGCAGACGGAGTGATGACGCTGGCTGACAGGCAACAGCAGGAATGTTTTCTGTCTTGTGCCCTCTAGAGAGAAGCCACGCCCCTGACCCTGTGCATGACCCCGCCCTCCTACCTGTGGACTCAGTAGAGGATCATTTCCTGGTGGACGCAGAGCCCTACGATGAGGTGGGTGTGGCCTACTTAAAGCGATAGTGGATTTTGTTAAAGAGTTCCTTTCTTCCTGCTTTATGTCGACAGTGAATGCAGTGCGGAGACTTTATTGGTTTTCTGTTTCTTTTCCTTCCTCTCCTCTAGGACTCATCAGCAGCCTTGCAGCTGCAGGGTCGGGCCATGCGTTCACCTCGTCGCTGCATCCCCCACCAGCAGTCATGTCTGGGTTACCCGCTGCCCTGCTGTGACCCCTGTGACACCTGCTACTGCCGTTTCTTCAATGCTATCTGCTACTGCCGCCGAGTCGGCCACACCTGTCCACCCAGACGCACCTGATGACATGCCTGATGACACACCTGATGACAATGCGTCGTGAGGAGAAGTGCATACGAAACATCGATGCTGCTGATAGGAAACGTGGATGTTCTTTGTGTGATAAATGAAAATGTTGGCAAATATATTTTCACATGTCAACTTAATGTGTTTGGTGTGAGTAATTCCTGACGTGTTAACAAGCTCATCAATTAAAAATAACAGAGAATTGTGTTTGCAGTTAGTGAGCTTCACAGGTGTTGGTAGGTGTATTTTTAACTTTGAGTACGGACAGCTGTCTTTATGCTAAGCTAGGCTAACACATTCTGAGGCTGAATCCACCTGAATGTATCACTCAGAAAAGAAGAGAACATTTGACAAAATGAAATTTCTTTATATTCAGTGTGAACAAATGACATTGACAGATCTGTTTCAGAGTTTCTGTTTATTGATGATCAGGTAGAAACTGAAAGCTGTCTTGTCTGACATGCTCAGTTGGCAGCGAGGGTTTGGTCCACCCAGGCACGGAGCTCAGTGACGCGAGCGTACACGCCAGGCATTGAGGGAGTGCAGGTTCCACTGCCCCAGGACACGATACCAACCAGAGTCCAGGCTCCGGCCTTCTGACAGACCAGAGGACCACCAGAGTCGCCCTGAAAAACAACAAAGAAATAACACAATATAAGCAGCGCGACCTCGGGATCAACCTTTAAGATAACTTTAACTTAGCTGATTTACATCTGCACCACCCACCATGCAGGAGGAGGCTCCAGAGGCTCCAGCGCAGATCATCTTGTCAGTGATCTTGTTGCCCCAGTATTGCTTGCACTGCTCGTTGGTCAGGAGGGGGAGGCTGGCCTGCTGCAGCAGGGCAGGGGTGTCAGGAGCTGCAACACACAAGCACATCACACTTCAAACATCACTAAAAACCTCTGATACTGGCACGCTGTCTGAGCTGTGGGTCTGCCCCCAGTGGTTAAAGTATGTCATGTTTCCTATGTTGAAACTCCCCAGAGTGGTCTGATACACAGAGTCCCAACAGGTTTTCTTCATGGTGATCTTCTTTTGACATCTCAGATTTCTCTTGCAATCTTCTGAGGTGTCCCAAACCTCAGGTTGGCAACCACTTATATGTACTAGGTTCACTTGATCACAGGTGAGTGGACGGTGTATCAGATACCTTGAGCATAATCAGTGTCCATCTGCACTGTAAAAACCTATTCAGTAGAATAAATATGGATTAGAGCTTGTCAGGACTGAGAAATCTCATTTTTCAGTTACGTTCTTTCAACAAAGTGAGCGCTTCTCTGTCACTTCAAACTAACGTTCATAGCTCTTCCTACAAAGACCCAGTGACCCCCCCTGAGCTGGACTTCCTTCTGACTGACAAACACTTAGACACTGAGACTAAAGCTGAGAGGAAGAGTTTGATTTGGTCGAGACACCCCACACTGCTCTCCTCTGATTGGCCAGCTAGATGCAGGTACTCTCACCGTTGTAACGGGTCAGGCCCCAGCCGCTGGTCACACACTTCATGCCTCCAGCAAAGTTGTCACCAGTTGCAGCCAAACACACTGGGGAAACACGCATGTTCAGCTGGGCAGGGCTGGCCAGCTTGATGAGCAGGATGTCGTTGTTGATGGTGAAGCCGTTGTAGCTAGGGTGCTTGAACACCTGGCAGGAAATGACATCATTATGAGCGACAAACGCACAGGAAGACACTGATGTGAGATGAGAAGCAGATGTTGCTTGTCACCCACCCTGCTAACACCCATAACCTGGACTGCCTCAGCATTGCTGGCGCGGTCGTGTTCTCCGAGGACCACACGGTGGGACGTCCTGCAGGTAAATAGCATTTTACAATTTTGTGTGAAAAACACAAATATATTACATAAAAATATTTGGGATAAACACATGTTCATCCCAAATCAGAGCTTCACAGAACAACAAAGTATGTTTGCAGCTCAGTATCTGTGTGGTGAGTCTGAGTTAAACATCTGAGCCTGCTTCACAGTAAGAAGTTAAATGTGACTGGATGAAGGTGAAAGGATGAAGGTGAAAGGATGAAGGTGACTGAATAAAGGAGACAGGATGAAGAAGACAGGATGAAGGTGAAAGGATGAAGGAGACAGGATGAAGGAGACAGGATGAAGGTGAAAGGATAAAGGAGACAGGATGAAGGTGACTGGATGAAGGTGAAAGGATGAAGGTGACTGGATGAAGGAGACAGGATGAAGGGGACTGGATGAAGGGGAAAGGATGAAGGAGAGAGGATGAAGGTGACTGGATGAAGGGGAAAGGATGAAGGAGACAGGATGAAGGGGAAAGGATGAAGGAGACAGGATGAAGGTGACTGGATGAAGGAGACAGGATGAAGGGGAAAGGATGAAGGAGACAGGATGAAGGTGACTGGATGAAGGAGACAGGATGAAGGGGAAAGGATGAAGGAGACAAGATGAAGGTGACTGGATGAAGGAGACAGGATGAAGGAGACAGGATGAAGGTGACTGGATGACGTTGTGTACCTGACGTTGCAGTGAGCAGCTGTCACCACCCAGTTCTCATTGATCAGAGAGCCGCCGCAGAAGTGGAAGCCGGTGTAATCCTGAAACAACAACAAGAGGCAGATGACACAATTGTAAACACAAACTTGTGTGTGTGTGTGTGTGTGTGTGTGTGTGTGTGTGTGTGTGTGTTTACCTGCAGGGAAACCTGCCAGGGCCAGGAGTGAGGCACTGCCTCCTCACCATTCACAATACGAGAGTAACCAGTGACGATGGGAGATATGGCTGGAGAGCCACAGCCTAGTGACATGATCATAAAATCATTAACAACAACATATGAAAGTGCATCTGTCACCGAATAATTTAAGGTCCACTTACAACAGTCAGGCATGGCTGACAGGTCCAGAAAACAGCTTGTGAGTGGACCTTTGAAGTTAGATTATTTGCTAACACATCATGACACAGCATAAATCCCATTTTCAGGAATAACTGAACTCAGACCTGCGTAAATAAGAGCAAAACTTCATGTTGAAGTTGATATTTCTCCTTCGTTAAGTTTCTTTATATCATTATGTGGACTAGTTTTACTCAATTGTTTTTTTTACTTCACATACAGTTAACTGAACGCTACAAATATGTCTTTGTCTTTCAAGCCTCGATGAAGGTGCGCTGTTGCAATAATGCCAGCTCAATCACTAATCATAGACTGAATAATGCAAAACAAAAAAATCGACTGACAAGGTTTAAACATGTTGTAAAAGTGGTGATTATAGTCCCTGACCGCAGCTGCAGCGCCACCTGCTGGTTGTTAGATAAACAAATCACACTCAGTTTATTGTTGAGAAACAATCTGCTGCTGCAGCTCTCTAAGGGCTTCACTCCCTAAGCCCTTTCTCTGAAGTTAGAGAGTTTGTCTCACCATAGGCGGCGCCGGCAAAGGCAAGGCAGGAGAGGATCCACAGGAAGGCCATGGTTCGATCATGCTGGGTCTGTCTGAACCAGGAGCTTTTATACAGCTGGGGAGTAACTTGATTGGACGAGACAGGAGGGAACATCTTATCAGAGATGGTGGGAGTTTGGACAGGTGGAACTTTGAGGGTGTTCTACCTGAGGAGGCAGGGACACGAAGGTTAGGCGTGATGTCTCAAACCAACATGTCAGGTTATCACCATAACTCAAATGTCTTGTTTTGTCTGACCAACAGTCCAAAAAGAGATTCAGTTCACTGAGATTATAAAACTAAAAAACTTAATTAGTCGTTATTACTTGTCAACTAATCAGTGAGTTGATTAATTATTTCAACTTCATTGCAAAGATCAGAGATGGTTGAACATTTTGTCAGAAACAGTCTGTGGTTGATTATTCCCTCAGTGGAAACAATACAAAAATGAATGAGTTGTTTCGTACCATTAAAGTAGTCCATTACGTAACAGGCAGTAAAAACACATAAATAAAATCACAAATTGGCTTCAGACTCCTTCACAATGTATCCAACATTAAACACAAAAAATAAAACTCAACATCCTCATGTTCTAAACAAAATGGAATCACTGGTGCAGACCACACACTGAAAGACAGGGGGGGTTTAGATTACAGCCTGAAAAGCACAGTGTCAGTACACCAGAGTTCTGGTGTAGTCTTTTCTACCAATGGTGAACCAGCACAATAACATTACATGATTTTCTTTTTAACCACTGGGTACCTGTTGTACCTAATCTATTACAGGGTGTGTATGACCTACTTGCCAATAATCTGGATGTTTGCGGGGAACTTACACTGTAGTTACTACTGTATTTAACCACTGGGTACCTGTTGTGTTACTGTTATACGGTACAATATGACCATAAAACTGAGCATCTGTATGATTCAGAAGGAAGATTGAGTGGTGACTTCATCATCAATTGTTAAATCTGATATGTTTTTTTAAAAGGCAAACACAATCATGCAAACTCCTGTGTTCATTCATAATTTTGGGTTACTAAGCCCTACCGTTGCTGCTGTGTTTGAATGCATTAACAAGCACTGAAAAAACACTAAAATACTCGTAAAATACTCTTGTTAAGGTCTGAGATTAATGGCTGAACTCCGATGCAAAACACAGACAAAGGAATATGTGAATCTTAATAAATCTTAACTAATTTATTCTCATCAAATTTGGATAATGTTCACAAGGAGTTGATCCAAGTTGATCCAGGCAAGGAATGGGCAGGTAGGTGAAGTCAGTCTGCGGTTTCTTCAAGTGGTGGACTGCAACAGGGCAGCGGTAGCACATTCGATGTTACGAATCATAAAGAGTGAGGCCAGAACCCAGATGCAGAGACGTGAAACAAAGTTAATTTACAACAAGCGAAGCACAAAAATCTTTTTTCCAAGAAACAAAGTACAACTAAGAGAAGTCACGAGGGGCAAAGTACCAATAGAAAGCTCAGGCGACAACAAAGTGACAAATTAAAGGAGGAACTAAAAATCATTGTTACGGGAAAAAACTTGAACTAGCAAATAACGAAAAATACATAAACCAAAAACTCACTGAAGAGTGAATCGAGAGGCACTGACACAGGGAATAGTCAAGCAACGAGACCAGAGCGGGGGCTGCTTATGAAGGGCCGGCGATTAGCCAATTGGGGACAGGTACATCTCTGTGCTCTCCGCCAGCTGATCAGCACTGCTCCTCTCCTGCTCCAGCCTGAAACAAAAGAAACACTGCATCAGTGTGTTGCTTCGAGACCAAAGACTTCACAACCATAACATTCGAGACATGAGGAGATGATCCTGAGACACAGAAAATAGTTTTAGTCGTACAGACAAGGCAAACTTGGTAGCAGAAGAGAGCGCAAGGGTTAATAAAGTGGCAGAGACTTGTTGATGTGATGCTTTGCATCTGGCACACACCGTACAGGCCGAGTCAAACCCTCCATGGAGGGCTACAAAAAGTACCTTTTCAGCAGGGAGAGCATTCTGTTAATTTTAGGGTAACAGGTGAAATGGGAATTGTGTCCCCACTGTGAGGGCTTGGGACCGAACACTGTCAGGAACAAACACATTGGGCCATTACCTGTATTGGGCTGCTCTCTCACCTTGGCCTCAGTCTCCCACGTGATCGCAACCACTACACAAGTGGGGGGGGGCAGAAGGTGTCAGGACTGGAAGAGTGTTCTCTGGGAACAAGCTGGCAGGAGAGAGCATCAAGCTTGAAGTTTTGGGATCCTTGGTGGGAGTGAAGTTGAATCTTCCAAGAACAGAGCCCAACAAGCCTGGCGAGAGTTCAGGCCCTTGGCAGTCTGGATATATACCAGGTTTTTGTGATCCGACCAGACCACAAAGGGGTGCTCTGCCCCCTCCAGTGCCTCCACTCCTCCAAGGCCAGACTGAGAACAAACATCTCATGATTGCCCCCATCATAATTCTGCTCGGCAGGAGAGAGGCAGCAACAGAAAAATGCACAGGCGTGAAGTTTCTGATCAGGACCAGAAGTTTGAGACAGGGTGGCTCAGAGGTGTCCACCTCGACAATAAATTGCAGAGATGGATCTGGCTGAACCAGGATTGGCGTGGAAATGAACAGTTTCTTTAACTCACATAATGCCTTATCGGCTTAAGACCAGACAAATGGGAACAGGGGAGAGGTGAACTTGGTGAGAGGAACAGTAACCCTACTGTAATTCCAGATGAACCGGTGGTAGAAGTTGGCAAACCTCAAAATCCGCTGTAGCTGTTTCTGGGTGTTCAGCATAGACCACTCTGCCACTGCCTTCAGCTTCTCTCTCCATCTTCACCTGCCCGCTCGCGTCCTGGATTCTGACCGGGTGGTAACCACTGCAGAGATCCAGTTTAGAGAAGATTGTGGCTCCCTGTAGAGGCTCAAAAGTGGAGTTCATGAGGGGAGGAGGATATTTGTTATTAACAGTGATGTTATTTAAGCCCTGAAAAAGTCTATGCAGGGGTGGAGAACCTTTTCCTTCTTAGCCTTAAAAGAAAAATCAAGCTCCTACAGGGGATGGTGAGGGGCAGATTAAACCAGCTGCTAGGGATGGCCATTTTAAGTGTTAACTGAGAGAGGTGAGTCCAGGGGCTCAAGAGGGATGGCAGACTGGTGAGCTAAGTGTTCGTCTTGAAAATTCTCATGTGTACCAGAGTCAATAAGGGCAGTAAGAGAAAGAGGTAACCCTGACAGAGTGTGGCAAGAATTTGTATTCTAGATTGTGATGGGGCTGCAGACATATTTATCCATGTTTATGGGTGAGCGTGGTCTTTTGTCTGCAATTGACAGGTGGCAGAGGAATGTCCTTTTTTCCCCACAGTCCCCACTCACCAGCTGATATCCTATGGTTTGTCTTGGCCCTAGCTGCATTGGCTCCTCCTTGGGCTGGAGACTCAGAGAGGCAGAGGCGAATGGCTGGGAGCTGGGAGGAGTAGGAAGGTGTGCTCGAAAGATTGAGGAAGAGGAGAGGAGGACCAGGTTAGCCGCTCCTTGCGGCTTTCAGCCAGGCATCCACCTGAGAGAGATAAGAGCATTGAAATTAGCAGGTTCATCTGAAGTAGCTAATTTATCCTCAATTGTTCACGTTCCATCTCATGTTGGCTGCCAAAAATGCAGAACTTGACGGAGTTCACTCTGTGATCCCACCAAGATTTGGGTAATCAAAAACCTTCTGAAACTCTGAAATAAATCCATCATATGACATACTTGTGTATTTATCTCAGTGGAGACAGTGGAGAATGTCAGCAGCCACTGATGAAACATCAGAGCACATTGAAGGAGAAACCCTCTGCAGTCCAGGTCCCTGTTAAGACGCTGGTGAGGCAGAGGTGTGGAGACCTCAGGAATCAAGCATGCAGCGAGAGTCTGGAGAGAGAGCTGGGAGGACAAGAGATTTCGTAGGTTAGTTGAAGGAGTTGGTCTTAGATGGCCCCATTATAGTCAAACAAAGACTGAAGGATTAGCTTGTGTTGGCATATCTGAGCTCCCTGGAGTTAGAGAGCATTTTGGATTCTGTGATTCTCTTAGTCTGTGACTGCAGAGTTCATATTGGCGAGACTGTTCTATTAAGGTCTGAGATTAATGGCTGAACTCCAGATGCAGAACACATACAGAGTATATGAATGGTATTGGTAATGATCATGGAATTTATTGTCTCAATTTGGATAATGTTCACAGGGAGATGATCCAAGCTGATCCAGGTGAAGAGCAGGTAGGTAAGTGAAGTGAGCCGGTGGTTTCTTCAGGTCGTGAACCTGAGCTGGTCAGAGGTAGTAAATTCGAGACACAAGGAGGTAATTTCGAGGCAAAAAGAAAAGGTTTTAGTCATACAGTCAAGGCAAACTCAGAAGCAGCAAAGAGCACAAGGGTTAGCAAAGTGGCTCAGACTTGTTACCAGGCTAGTAAGTACAACAATCTGGCAAAAACTGGTCAGGAGATACAGGTTTTTATCCTGTGGTAGATGATTGTGGATTGGCTGCATCTGTGGTGTCCAATTGGCATTAGGAGCAGGTGCAGGTGAGCGTCATCTCTGGAAAGGTGTGTGTGTGTGTGTGTGTGTGTGTGTGTGTGTGTGTGTGTGTGTGTGTGTGTGTGTTTGTCTCTCTGTATGTATCCCTGTAATTACCCTGTAACTAAATGTAATAATGGGAGAACTAACAGCACTTTACATGACAGCATCATATCCTGTAGTTACTGTGTAATGTCACTTTCTTTTTAATTACTTCGTCTTACTTTCTTACATACTCTAAAGGTATAAAATTAGACTTGCAATTTGAGGCTAGTGAGTCCAGATAGTGGGCAACTGGCCCTCACAGCTACAACCATCTGAGGCTGCTTTTTAGCTCAACAATAAGTGATACTGTGCTCTAGGTTTAGTTCACAATACAAACTATAACTCACTGTTTATTAAACTGTTTATAATGCACACACAGATACACACAAACACACACACACACACACACTGGTATAGTTTGAAATAAAACTATACCATCTAAAATACCATAGATACCAATACCATGAGCTTACTTTCTGGACAGAGGTAACTTGTGCAACGAATTACCGAAATCCCTCTTATTTAATGATGATCTTCACTCAAGATAACAGACTACATTATAAATTCCCTCTAAAGGTCCAGACTTTTATCTGGACACATTTTATCATACACATCCTGTTAAAATAGAATAGTTGTTAAAAAATTACAGTATAGGTTCTTTGATGGATTCTGAATTATTACCCCCTTATTCAATATATATTTTTTAATTGTTTTCACTTTACTGATCCCAAACTGGGAAATTATTCTCTGCATCACTGTAAACACACACATGCACATGCAACATGCAGTGAACACACAGGAGCAGTGGGCTGCTGCATCAGGCGCCCAGGGAGCATATGGGGGGGTTAAGTGCCTTGCTCAAGGGCACATCAGCTGGCTAATGAGGGGGGGGGGGATACTCCACCACACCCAAGTTTCTCTGCCGGGAATCAAATTGGCGACCCTCCGGTCACAAGCCGCTTCGCCAACCTCTAGGCCACAGCTGCCCCCATAACTTCACACCTGGTCTCCATCACCTACATATATGTATATACTGTACTGGTACACCATCAGAACCAAAGATGTCACCATAACTCCAGTGTGTGTCTGTGTTGTGTATTGGTGTGTGTTCCTGTTGTGTATCAGTGTGTGTCTGTGTTGTGTGTAGGTGTGTGTCTGTGTTGTGTATCAGTGTGTGTCTGCGTTGTGTGTAGGTGTGTGTCTGTGTTGTGTGTAGGTGTGTGTCTGTGTTGTGTGTAGGTGTGTGTCTGTGTTGTGTATTGGTGTGTGTCTGTGTTGTGTGTAGGTGTGTGTCTGCGTTGTGTGTAGGTGTGTGTCTGTGTTGCGTATCAGTCTGTGTCAGGGTGTATGTTGTGAAAGTCAGGTGGTGTGAAGGTCAGGTGCTTTGAACAGATGTTTGCTTCCCAGCCCGTCTATCAGCAGTAACTTGGCCTGAACGTTTCGCTCGTTGCTTCTTGAGCTCCAGCAGACAAACAAAGTGTCTGAATATGAATGAATGTGTATATAAAGTGTGTGTGTGTATAAAATGTGCATAAAGTGCATGTGTGTATATAAAGAGTTTATAAAGTGTCTGTTTATATAAAGAGTGTATAACCAGTTATTTATTATTAATCCGGTTTCAGAGTTCAAGTGAAGATTCAGTATTATGGTCTGTCACTAATGTCATGATGCTCAGTGTGAACTGTTCTTGTTGTAAAAGGAAACACAATCGTTTGATAGCTGGCACAAACATACCATTTAATAATTATTATTGAAGAAGAAGTGAACATCTCTGGATGAAGGGTTCGGTTCAGGTTCATCAACATCAGCTGCAGAAACAGGCTGAATGTCTCCATGAAGACAAGAAGCTGCTTAAGTCCATCAAGTCCTCCTGCTCATATGATGTTTTCCTTTGTCGTCTGGTTGGATGACTATTCAAGACTGAAAGGTGCAGTGTGGAGACTTTAGACAAACTGACGGACCGACTGATTGAGTGACTGACTGAGTGAAAAACTGACTGACCTATTTCATGAGATTAGATAAGATTTGACCAATGAGCAGAGCTTTCTGAAAACCTCGAACAGCTGACACAGTGGATTGGCCATTATTTGAAGTGAAGATCATCTGATTCTGAACATTTGAATATTATCTAGCTCATCCGATACTTTGTGCCAAATGCTTTTATTGAAAGCTTTTTATGAAAAGTGTTTTATAAATAAACAACTTCATCATTGATAAATATTGACAGTCATCACGACCTTGTATTTGTCCATCTAGTCCACCCATTGTCACAGATGAGCATTTTATTGTTAAGTCCCACCTCTTCACAATAAAAGCCTCTTCTCTGAAAATGTATGGTCAGCAGTGGCGTGCACGGGGGGGCAGGGGTTTTGGCGCGTTTTGGCGTCCCTCTTGGATGCCAAAACGCGCTCTAAAGTGCCCCCTGGGAGCCAAAATGCACGCTTAAGTGCCCTCTTGGACGCCAAAACGCGTTCTAAAGTGCCCCCTGGGAGCCAAAATGTGCGCTAAAGTGCCCTCTTGGGAGCCAAAATGCACTCTAAAGTGCCCCCTGGGAGCCAAAATGCACGCTTAAGTGCCCTCTTGGACGCCAAAATGCGCTCTAAAGTGCCCCCTGGGAGCCAAAACACGCGCTAAAGTGCCCTCTTGGACTCCAAAACGCGTGCTAAAGTGCCCCCTGGGAGCCAAAACACGCGCTAAAGTGCCCTCTTGGACGCCAAAATGCGCTCTAAAGTGCCCCCTGGGAGCCAAAATGCACGCTTAAGTGCCCTCTTGGACGCCAAAACGCGCTCTAAAGTGCCCCCTGGGAGCCAAAACGTGCGCTAAAGTGCCCTCTTGGGAGCCAAAACGCGTGCTAAGCTGCCCCCTGGGAGCCAAAACGCGCACTAAAGTGCCCTCTTGGGAGCCAAAACGGGTGCTAAAGTGCCCCCTGGGAGCCAATACGCACACTAAAGTGCCCCCTGGGAGCCAAAATGCATGCTAAAGTGCCCTCTTGGGAGCCAAAACGGGTGCTAAAGTGCCCCTTGGGAGCCAATACGTGCTCTAAAGTGCCCTCTTGGACGCCAAAACGCGCTCTAAAGTGCCCTTTTGGACGCCAAAACGCGCTCCAGAGTGCCCTTTTCAGTGGTGAGGACACGCTATATGTGCCCTTTTTTTCCTTTTCGCCCCTGCCCTTCAAAAAGTCTGTGCACGCCACTGATGGTCAGAGACAAAGTTCGCCTCAACAAAACATATAAATGCTGTTACAGTAGGAGAGTTATTGATCCACAGCAGGCTGTATGTTGTAAAGAAGCAATGATACAAACCAACTACATCCTGTTTGTTGTTTACACTAAAAAGACAAAACTGCATAATGTTTGATTAGACTAGTCCATTTTCTGAAGGACATATCTCCTATTTGAAATGCATGGCAACACACCAGACTTCAGACAAATATCATGAAATTCTACGACAATATTTCTTGCTGCTCCCAGTGCTGCTGCGCCTAGTTTGCTAGATTTTTGTCTGGCAAACTAACCAGACACAAATCTGGCTAGTTGGATAGATACACACACACACACAGACAAATTTGTTCACACACACACACACACACACACACACACACACACACACACACAAACAAACACAAACACACACACACACAAATTTGTTCCACTCTTACTATCCAAATCAGTGAAAGTGTTACTTAAGGTTTAGCTTAGTTTATTTAAAACAAACCAAATAAATGAATAAACTAATAATATATCAGTTGAAGCTGTGGACTGAGGGCGCCCCCTGCTGTCTGCTGTTGCTCTCAGCACTGTGTGTAATTATATTCAGAGGATTCTGCTGAAATGACAGAAATTAATACGACACAAAGTTGGTGATGTTCAGTGTGTTTATTATCATTCATTGTTCACTAACGGCAGGGTGGTGGGGGGGTGGGGGTCTTTGTGGGTTGCCTCTGTGGTAGCGGCGTAACGTCTGAGCATTTAGTTGGCAGCGAGGATCTGGTCCACCCAGCCACGGAGCTCGGTGACACGGGCATAGACAGCAGGAGTGGAGGTGGAGCAACGGCTGCTTCCCCAGGAGACGATACCGACCAGAGTCCAGGCGTTGTCCTTCTCACAGACCAGAGGACCACCAGAGTCACCCTGAAAAACAAGGAAATAAACAATGAAGAAGGACGAGGAGGAAAAAGAGAAGTCTGATAAAATGATAGAAAGAAACCTAAATGACAAACTAATCTGAGTGAGACAGGTGAGACCGGTAAGTAGGTGGACCCTCACCATGCAGGAAGTGGCTCCGGCTCCTCCGGCGCAGATCATCACATCGGAGATGTTGCTGCCCCAGTATTTCTTGCACTGCTCGTTGGACAGCAGGGGGAGGGCAGCCTGCTGCAACGTGTTGGGAGTACTGGGAGCTGTGGGAGACACAAAACAGTCAAACATGCTTCCTCCTAACTGTAGCCCAGAGTCTCGAGTAAATCATCTTAGACCACAAAGACCTGTTCAAAGAAGACGGCAGAGCTCGTTTGAGAAAAGTCTCACCGTTGTAGCGGGTCAGACCCCAGCCAGAGGTGACGCATGTCATTCCGGCAGCGAAGACATCGGCGGACTCGGCGAGACAGACGGGGGACACGTTGGTGCCCAGGCGGACGGGGGTGGCCAGCTTGATGAGGGCGATGTCATTGTTGATGGTACGGGGGTTCCACTGGGGGTGGGTGAACACCTGGGGAAGACAAGGGGTTAGTGGGGGAGAATGGCGTGTTCTGAAAGCTGAGTGGCTGATTGGCGGTTCTCACCTTGGCAGGCTTCAGTATCTGGACGTCTTCGTCGGAGCCGTAGCCCTTATTATGTTCTCCAGCAATCACACGGTGGTAGGTCCTGACAGGGAACAGGAAGCAGGGCTTTAAAGGGCAGGTTCACACAAATCCCACATCACATAAAGGAATATTCTGTTTCCATTCTTTTTTTAAAACATGAACCTTTTCATCAAACATCGTTCAGTTTAGTGTAAATGAAGCAAAACACTGTTTTTAAACAGCTGATTTTCTTCTCGTCATTAAATCTCATGTTCAGACTCAAACCAGCAGTGAATGCTAACTGCTAACTGCTAACCGTTCTGTGTATCACAGGCTGATAGATCTTCTTCCTCTGAGCCATAGAACTCCATTAAAACACATCAGTGAGCCTCACTGTTGCTCTAGCTGACATGTTGATCGTCCTGCTGCCTGTTCCGGCCTTGGCCATATTGTTCTGTTCTTTGTTGCTGTCCCTGTGTTGTCCTTTTTGTTTGGTCCCTGTTTTTGTGTCAGAGTGAGTGTTCTCTCTTTTGTAGCAGCTGTGCTGGTCCTGCCTCCTCCGAACACCGATTTATGGCGTAATCTGATTGGTCCCTGCAGCTGCCTCCAGCTTTTAAACCAGAGTCTTCTCTAGTTGCCGGTGGAACCTCGAGTTGGCAGCAGTGGTGTTTGATTCTGGCGCTTCAAGCCTTGTCCCCACATCTCGCTTGTAGCTCTGTGTGTCGTATAGCTCTTTGTGGTGTTTTGTTTTTCGAAAAGACTAACTTGAACTTTACTAACTTCGTTGCACTGTAAATATATTTGCACTATTGTGTTTCTTTTTCTTTTCTTTATTGTAGCTGTTCACCTGTACATCAGGCCTCTTTTTGTTCAGGAGATAATACATTTGAGGTTGATTTTTGGTACCTCGTTGAGAGTGATTTTGATTTGGAGACAAGGTTTGGTCTTTTTTTCGTACTCTTTTATGTTGCATCCCTGCTCCCCTAGGCTGGGTCGTAACATAAATTGGGGGCTCGTCCGTTCATTATTCTATTTAGATAAGTTTTGTGGTAAGTTTGGTTTGTATATTTCTTGTTGAAGATGGCTCACTACAGCATGAAATGAGGATTCATCCGCCGCTGAAAATAATCCCCAACAAATGCTTTATTTTCTCGTGTTTGTCTGATGAAAACTACAGTGAGCAGTTGTTTGGTGAAATTGATGAAGTTTTTAAACTTCATATTTTTGCAAGGAGTTTTTAAAGGTTTACGTCTTCAGGGGGCAAAAATGGGCTGAGAGCCACAGACATGGCTGTGTCGTGTCGTGTTGTGTTGAACTGACCTGACATTGCAGTGAGCAGCAGTCACCACCCAGTTCTCATTGATCAGAGATCCTCCACAGAAGTGGAAGCCATTGGATTGCTGAGAGAAAAACAAACTGAACTCAGCCACAGAAGAAGTCGAGGAAGAAGAAGACAAAGAACAACAACAAGAGCGGTTTGTGTTTGTTGAGGTCAGCTGACTCACCTGCAGAGACACCTGCCAGGGCCAGGAATGAGGCACCGCCTCCTCACCGTTGACGATGCGGGCGTAGCCGCTCACCTGCGGGGGGATGGCTGGGGTACCGCAGCCTGAGAGGATGACAGGTAGCAGACTTTTAAGGACTGCTCTTCTGTTTGAGCCTCAACCTTCATTTTGTCTCAACTCTGTGCTGATGTCACTGTGACGCTCTGTGACTCAACATGACTGAACTGCAGACGCATGAAGAGGACATGAAACACGCTGAGTCGTGCTGTTATTTCATCAGGTAAACGTTTGAAACATTAGCAGTGAATTAAAACGTATTTGTACTCACCAATCTCTGAAATCTAAAAACATGAGTTGAATTCTGTCAAACTCAAATCAAACTGGATTAACTGCCTTAGTAAGCAGAAACTAAACTGTCTACTCGTTCTGCTGCCTGTCCACATGTATACAAGAGGCCGATTTGAATAAAAGCCTACTGAGCTCATGTTGATCAGTCTGCAGCTGGTGTTGAACGAGCTGTCGAAGCAGCAGGTTTAATGTTTCAGAGCTTCATTATCGTCTCCTGAAAGCTCATCATCACAGAAAGAACCTCAGGCTGTAGCTTTTGGTGTTACTACTGTCTGACTTGCCTGAACTGAAAATGTAGATTTTTTATCGTAAAAAGAATAATATCATGTTTATTATCAGAATCAAAGGCTGAAGACAGCACTTTAGACTAATATTGCTGATTAAAATATTCACATTACGGCTCATTTCCAAACTTCTAACAACTCATTCAATCTTTGTGTCTCACCATAGGCGGCGCTGACGAAGGCGAGGCAGGAGACGATCCAGAGGAAGGCCATGGTGATGACGTTGCTGATGATGTGTTAAAGGACCGAAGTGCTGTTTTATCCCTGAACTCTGCTGGCTCTCGGCCAATCAGAGCGGTTAGTTTTTTGTCCAACTCAGCTGTCAGCTGCTTATCAGACCTCAGGACAGCGGCATTCCCACGAGTCACATGCCCTGACCTCCAGTTCTCTGATTGGCTGAAAAGTCATGTCGATGACTGCAGCACGAGAAAGCAGCCTGCACATGTTGCTTTTATTTAACGTCACAGGATGTATCTTGATGAAGTGTCGGATGTCAGACATGTTGTATGTTAACTCTTGGAGTTTAGTCAGCTGTTTCATTGATGGATATAGTTGAGTATCATCTGCATAACAATGAAACTTTATGGAATGTTTCCTGATTATTTTGCCTAGAAATCATATATGGAGTGAATATGATCAGTCAAACTGAAATCATTCTGAAATGTGGGATTTAAACCAGCTAAACACAGTTCCCTTGAGGCCAATGAGGTGTTCCAGTCCATTCAAAGTTCTTGAAACTTTCTGGACTGACTGACGTTCATGTCTTCAATAATGATGGACGTTGTTTCTCTTCACTAGTTTGAGCCGTATGTGATTTATTACTCAAGCTGAATGGGGATATTTACTGTATAACAACACAACTGAAACGCTTTAAGAGGGCAAGGAATTCCATTTCTGAACTTTTGAAGAGTCACACCTGTTAAAATCAGTCCAGGTGAAGACATCATGAAGCTGCTGAGAGAATGACAACCGAGAGCAAAGCTGCCATCAAGGCAAACGGTGACATATATACATATTAATTAATTTTATTTTAGAATCTGTTTTATCTTTCTTATTATCCTGTTTCTAAGATGGGGGTTGCAATGCATGCTCAATGACAATAAAGAAATCTTGAATCTTGAATATATATTTCTATATGCAGAGGCCGCACATACTGTACAGTCAGCAGCTGTGTTAATGTGTGACATGATGTTGACACACTGATAACACAGTCAACAAACTGTGTGAATGTTGAAATGTGGGATGACTTATGGAACATGAACATGCCCCCCCTCACTTTTTAAAATCATATTCTGGTCCCAAAATTTCTGTTTAGATTTTAGGGTTACAATGTCAAATGTGAAACGACACTACAGTCATACACATTATTCGATTTAAATTAAACTATTTAAAGTGAAATAAGAATAAATTTCTGTTTTGAGACAGAGGAGCTGTTTGCATGTTGTTAATCAGCAGTTACAGACACACAAACACACACTCATGTATAAATATCAACACACAAAGATGTTGACCATACATTTAATCATTTTAATTGTATTTGTGTGCGTATATTGTTTTACATACTCACATTATATATATTATATATTTACGTTTCCCTAATCTACTGACGTGAACACTGAGCGTAAATGTCTGATCAAATGTTGGAAGCCTGTAATGAATCATTTTGCTGTTGAAACTGATGGTAGCTGTTACAAAAAGACATCTTTGTCTTGAAACGGGGAAAACCAGTAGCTGAAGTGGGTAGCGAATTATGAGCATACTTAACCCAGACCAGGTGTTTGCTTCATGCAGGTTCTGGGACACTAGACACCGGAGGCCGGTTTCCAGCTGTTGGTTAAGGCGCTCAGTCTGGCCATTAGCTTCTGGGTGATAACCTGAGGTCAGGCTGGTTTTGGCCCCGATGAGCCAACAGAATTCCCTCTAGAACCGTGACACGAACTGGGGCCCCCGGTCTGAAACAATATCCTTGGGGAATCCGTGAATCTTAAATAAGTGGTTTATCATGATTTCAGCTGTCTCTTTGGCTGAAGGTAACTTTGGCAATGCAATAAATCGAGTCATCTTAGAAAATCTGTCAACAACTGTGAGAACGGTAGTATTACCTTGAGAGACCAGGAGCCCCGTGACAAAGTCCATAGATATGTTGGACCACGGTCTGGAGGGAATGGGCAGGGGTTGCAATAGCCCCATACGTGACCCGGAGGATGGCTTGTTTTTGGCGCAGACCGAACATGCCTCAACGTACTCCCGGACCTCCGGCTCCATGGATGGCCACCAGAACCTCCGGGAGATTGCGAACATCGTCTGCCAAACTCCCGGATGACAAGAAAGCAGCGAGGAGTGAGCCCAGTGAATCACCCGTGGGCGCAGATTAACTGGGACAAATAGTCAATTCTCTGGGCACCCACTAGGTGGCGGGGTCTCATTTGCTTGCTTAACCTCATTTGCCATGTCACTGCTCCTACCACCAGAGGTGTCAAGTAACAAAGTACAAATACTTCGTTACTTTACTTAAGTGGAAATTTTGGTACTTTCTACTTTACTGGAGTAATATTTTGTCAACCTACTTTTTACTTCTACTCGTTACATTTTCAAGCATTTATCTGTACTTTTACTTCATTTCATTTATTAGCATTCATTCATTTATTAGCAACACTTTAAAAATCCAATCCAGATCATCCGCATCATACAAAAAAAAAAAAAAAACAGAAACAAGCCAATCGAGATCATTGGCGAAATTCCACCCGTCACCCTCTGCACACGCAAATAACGTTCACGCTTCCTGTTCAAAAGATTCAACACATGTCAGTAGCAGAGAACAGCGAAAGCGAAATGTCCGAAGTTTTGACGACGAGCAAGGTTGTTAGCCAGGCACCAAGGCATCCCTGGCCTTACCTGTCAGTGATGTTTGGAGTTGTTGGCATGTTGTTTGTTAAAGATTCGCCTGAGTTTCTCCCACATACAATGCTGTCCTTTCATCTCTCCCAAAGAGATTCAAAAATTTAGCCATTGAAAATAAACAACAAAGCCATTCACACATGGCTCAAGGAGCCTCCCAATGACAAGAATGGGACACTAACAACGCAGACTGTCGTTGTCACCCAAGGGTTGCACCCAACCCCGCCTTAATGGGGGATTGTTTGCCTCACATTAGAGTGATACCATCCTTGGTTTTGGGGGTTGGCCTCACTCAGAGGATAAATACTTGAACCTAACACCATTTCATTGGACTAGAGCTGTCCTATCTAGTCTGGTGCGCATGAACTGATGAAGCCTGCTCGGATGAGAGGCGAAACGTCTTCCAAGACAAACTGACGAGGTCCAGTTGCGAACGATTGAATGCCCTAAAGGTATTTGTCTTAAACTTGCTAGGAGTTATTTGACCGTATATCGTTTATGCGTAATAAATGATTACGTTCGTATTATTACCAATAACATTCATTAAGTAGATCGTGTATCAGAGGTGTCAAAAGAATTCACATTTACTACTTAAGTAGAAGTGTAGTTACTGTGTGGGGAAACGGTCTTTACTGCTGCAGAGCCAAACCTACGAATGCAGTTATGGTATCTTTTCATAAGGGCACTAATTTCCGCCCACTTCATTGGAAACGGGATAATAAACAAACTTCATTGACCCCAGTTCCTGTCGTAATTTGGGGTTCAGCAGCATGTTCAAAGCCTAGCTTGACTAGCTAGGCAAAGAGATGCCTGTGCATTTTACTTTCTTCACAGAAGAAACACCCCAACCATATGGAGAGGTACAAGGAGCTGACTTTGAAAAGGAGGTCATCTACTGGGGCCCCTCCCTCCAAGCAAGCAAGAGTTTCCCAGACAAGTGTGGATGATGTCATCCTCAAGTTTGTTGTCCAGGGTTTGCACCCACCACACCTTGTTCAGCAACAGAGCTTCATTGACCATGTGCATCATCTTCAGCCAAACGCCAATGTAATGACACGCAGTACTGTTGTTAATAAAGTAACAAAGGCCTCCGCTGAGATGAAGAAAAATCTCAACGCTGCACTCAGTGAAGTTGAGGTCATAGCAACAACAACCGATGCTGGACAGCTCACCATCTGAGTTTTATTGGAGTAACCGCACACTGGTTCGACCCACAGACCACGCAGAGATCGTGTGCTGCACTGGCCTGCAAACAACTCAAAGGTCCACACAGCTTTTCAGCCCTGGCTGGAACCCTGAATGACATCGACACTAAATTTGACATCAGAGAGAAAATTGTTCGCACAACAACCGACAATGGCTCAAATTTCCTTAAAGCCTTCCGAGTGTTTGGGCAGACAGATGAGAACAAGGAGGGAGAAGATGGAGATGGTGGTAGGGATGAAAATGATGACAGTGACGAAGAGGAGATCGAATTTGTTGCTGTTGGATGAGGATTACTACTTAGAATTTCAGTTGCACAAGCATCACCGGTGTGCATGCCATCTCCTCAACCTGGTGTCTACAGTTGATGCTTCAAAAGCGGAGGGCAATCAACTGTACAAGCGTGTGTCGAGGTCCACCTGTGTTCTCATTTGAAACGAGATTTGCGTTCAGTTAACACTTGCCTTTTTCAAGCAAGCTAAATGTGCTTTGTCGTGTTTCTGTTCTCTCTCTTGTACAGGTTCATCCCAGTGGAACTGTCCTTTATGACCGAATATGTGAAGACAATGAGCCCAGTAGCCAAGATGTTCTCCAGGGGCACACCACGGTGCAGATGGGGTGGTTTGTCCCCACCATCACCCTTTTGAAGACAAAGCTGCAGCTTCTCAGCATTTCTGCGAAATTCTGTGAACCATTGGTGGCATCTCTACTTGCAGGCCTCGAAAGCCGGTTTGGAGAGATGCTGAAAGACCCTGAGCTTGTCACTGCAGCTATCCTGGTACCGAAATTCAAGACTTGGAATTGGAAAGGGTATGGTGTGCAGTTTCACATGAAATGCGATATGACCATCTCCAAAAAGTTGGTTGCCTTAACTGTAAAGTGCTGGGGGAAACAATCGATCAGATCCTGCACTTGTGACGATAGTTGTCCTAGTTGCGATGCCATGGCTGCCTGAAACTCCTCCTGACGGGAGAGGCGAGCTTCCTGGGCACGTACAGCGGCTGTGAGCTGGCCGGTCTCTGCTGAGTCCATACTGGCCAGTGCGTACTGTCAGGCAGGGACTCAGTTCAGGACTCAGACGCAGAGATTTCAGACAAGAGAGATTTATTTTCGAGCAACCCAGGGACCTCTTTGCTGAGTGCAAAACAACAGGCTATGAAATTTATGCTGAGTTCAATGATCAAGAAAACAATATCAAAATCTACCATCCAAGGAAAAGAGCAAAGTAACATCCTCCTGCTGTCACGGATCAGGTTCAGAGGCCCTAACACGGACAAAGACACAGCGGACAGAAGCGTACAATAGGAAGATTTTATTTACAACCACAAATGCAGAAACAGGGAGTCGTGGTCAAAAACTACAAAACAAAACTACCTGTGCTGACCAGCGACTAGGCGAAAAAACTACTAGAAAACAAAACTAGAACGGAGAACTGAACAGATTAACAAGGCTAATAAACTAAAGATCCTATTCAGGCTGAACTGAAACAATCAAACAAGAGATCAGAGCTTACTGACAGACAGAAATAGGAAATGAAAGGGAATACGCCCAGGGCTGGGTGCCATGGTAGTGCGGCTGGTACAGGATGCTGCTGGCTTGTAATGGAGGCGAGTGAAGGGAATTTCCAGGCAGGACAATCAGAGCCAGATGAGTGTGGCAGGAGGGATCTTCAGAGAGGGTCGGAACTAGACAGAGAGAAAACAGGATTACAAAGCAGAACTTTCATAAGTCAAAATTACCAACTGGGCCAGGGTGCACTGACTGGAGGTCGTTTACGGACTGACATCAAGTAGTGGTCTGCTGGAGTCTTATATACGGGCTAGTGAGTGCTTCAAATGAGGAGACCACTTCCCGCCATGGCTGGAGACAATCTGGTAATTAGGACAAGCTGCACCTGCCCTCCACCAGCGTGGCAGTCATGCTCACACTGCCAGGGAAAGGAGGGAGGGAGGGAGAGGCACTGCCACTAGATGGTGCCAGAGGTGGAGGGCATGACACCTGCGACTGCAATCAGCTGCTCTTGTCTCCTCAAGAAGCAGATCTCAAACAAACCTTACAGATTCCCGTCCCTGATTCGTCTGGGCATCAGATTCACACATGTTTACGAATAACACAAATTCACTCCTGTGATATGAAAAAGTTATCATTCTCAATTTTAAAGTGCAAGAACCGCTTTGTCTTTCTTTCCACAGATGAACACAGAATTATAAGTATAACAATTGTTATTATGAGCAGTGATCAAATTTGTTCCACTCTTACTATCCAAATCAGTGAAAGTGTTACTTGAGGTTTAGCTTAGTTTATTTACAATGAACCAAATAATTGAAGAAACTCATAATATTTCAGTTGAAGCTGTGGACCGAGAGCGCCCCCTGCTGTCTGCTGTTGCTCTCAGCATGGTGTGTAATTATATTCAGAGGATCCTGCTGAAATGACAGAAATTAATACGACACAAAGTTGGTGATGTTCAGTGTGTTTATTATCATTCATTGTTCACTAACGGCAGGGTGGTGGGGGGGTGGGGGTCTTTGTGGGTTGCCTCTGTGGTAGCGGCGTAACGTCTGAGCATTTAGTTGGCAGCGAGGATCTGGTCCACCCAGCCACGGAGCTCGGTGACACGGGCATAGACAGCAGGAGTGGAGGTGGAGCAACGGCTGCTTCCCCAGGAGACGATACCGACCAGAGTCCAGGCGTTGTCCTTCTCACAGACCAGAGGACCACCAGAGTCACCCTGAAAAACAAGGAAATAAACAATGAAGAAGGACGAGGAGGAAAAAGAGAAGTCTGATAAAATGATAGAAAGAAACCTAAATGACAAACTAATCTGAGTGAGACAGGTGAGACCGGTAAGTAGGTGGACCCTCACCATGCAGGAAGTGGCTCCGGCTCCTCCGGCGCAGATCATCACATCGGAGATGTTGCTGCCCCAGTATTTCTTGCACTGCTCGTTGGACAGCAGGGGGAGGGCAGCCTGCTGCAACGTGTTGGGAGTACTGGGAGCTGTGGGAGACACAAAACAGTCAAACGTGCTTCCTCCTAACTGAAGCCCAGAGTCTCGAGTAAATCATCTTAGACCACAAAGACCTGTTCAAAGAAGACGGCAGAGCTCGTTTGAGAAAAGTCTCACCGTTGTAGCGGGTCAGACCCCAGCCAGAGGTGACGCATGTCATTCCGGCAGCGAAGACATCGGCGGACTCGGCGAGACAGACGGGGGACACGTTGGTGCCCAGGCGGACGGGGGTGGCCAGCTTGATGAGGGCGATGTCATTGTTGATGGTACGGGGGTTCCACTGGGGGTGGGTGAACACCTGGGGAAGACAAGGGGTTAGTGGGGGAGAATGGCGTGTTCTGAAAGCTGAGTGGCTGATTGGCGGTTCTCACCTTGGCAGGCTTCAGTATCTGGACGTCTTCGTCGGAGCCGTAGCCCTTATTATGTTCTCCAGCAATCACACGGTGGTAGGTCCTGACAGGAAACAGGAAGCAGGGCTTTAAAGGGTAGGTTCACACAAATCCCACATCACATAAAAGAACATTCTGTTTCCATTCTTTTTTTAAAACATGAACCTTTTCATCAAACATCGTTCAGTTTAGTGTAAATGAAGTGAAACACTGTTTATAAACATCTGATTTTCTTCTCGTCATTAAATCTCATGTTCAGACTCAAACCAGCAGTGAATGCTAACTGCTAACTGCTAACCGTTCTGTGTATCACAGGCTGATAGATCTTCTTCCTCTGAGCCATAGAACTCCATTAAAACACATCAGTGAGCCTCACTGTTGCTCTAGCTGACATGTTGATCGTCCTGCTGCCACAAACACTCACTACACCATCAAATGAGGATTCATCCGCCGCTGAAAATAATCCCCAACAAATGCTGTATTTCCTCCTGTTTGTCTGATGAAAACTACAGTGAGCAGTTGTTTGGTGAAATTGATGAAGTTTTTAAACTTCATATTTTTGCGAGGAGTTTTTAAAGGTTTACGTCTTCAGGAGGCAAAAATGGGCTGAGAGCCACAGACATGGCTGTGTCGTGTCGTGTTGTGTTGAACTGACCTGACATTGCAGTGAGCAGCAGTCACCACCCAGTTCTCGTTGATCAGAGATCCTCCACAGAAGTGGAAGCCATTGGATTGCTGAGAGAAAAACAAACTGAACTCAGCCACAGAAGAAGTCGAAGACGAAGAAGACAAAGAACAACAACAAGAGCGGTTTGTGTTTGTTGAGGTCAGCTGACTCACCTGCAGAGACACCTGCCAGGGCCAGGAATGAGGCACCGCCTCCTCACCGTTGACGATGCGGGCGTAGCCGCTCACCCGCGGGGGGATGGCTGGGGTACCGCAGCCTGAGAGGATGACAGGTAGCAGACTTTTAAGGACTGCTCTTCTGTTTGAGCCTCAACCTTCATTTTGTCTCAACTCTGTGCTGATGTCACTGTGACGCTCTGTGACTCAACATGACTGAACTGCAGACGCATGAAGAGGACATGAAACACGCTGAGTCGTACTGTTATTTCATCAGGTAAACGTTTGAAACATTAGCAGTGAATTAAAACGTACTTGTCCTCACCAATCTCTGAAATCTAAAAACATGAGTTGAATTCTGTCAAACTCAAATCAAACTGGATTAACTGCCTTAGTAAGCAGAAACTAAACTGTCTACTCGTTCTGCTGCCTGTCCACATGTATACAAGAGGCTGATTTGAATAAAAGCCTACTGAGCTCATGTTGATCAGTCTGCAGCTGGTGTTGAACGAGCTGTCGAAGCAGCAGGTTTAATGTTTCAGAGCTTCATTATCGTCTCCTGAAAGCTCATCATCACAGAAAGAACCTCAGGCTGTAGCTTTTGGTGTTACTACTGTCTGACTTGCCTGAACTGAAAATGTAGATTTTTTATCGTAAAAAGAATAATATCATGTTTATTATCAGAATCAAAGGCTGAAGACAGCACTTTAGACTAATATTGCTGATTAAAATATTCACATTACGGCTCATTTCCAAACTTCTAACAACTCATTCAATCTTTGTGTCTCACCATAGGCGGCGCTGACGAAGGCGAGGCAGGAGACGATCCAGAGGAAGGCCATGGTGATGACGTTGCTGATGATGTGTTGAAGGACCGAAGTGCTGTTTTATCCCTGAACTCTGCTGGCTCTCAGCCAATCAGAGCGGTTAGTTTTTTTGTCCAACTCAGCTGTCAGCTGCTTATCAGACCTCAGGACAGCGGCATTCCCACGAGTCACATGCCCTGACCTCCAGTTCTCTGATTGGCTGAAAACTCATGTTGATGACTGCTGCACGAGAAAGCAGCCTGCACATGTTGCTTTTATCCAAACGGAACTTTATTTCATGTCACAGACCCCAGACGTGTCAGGATGTAGCTTGATGAAGTGTCAGATGTCAGACATATGTATGTTAAATGACATATCCTGATCAAAGATGCCTACAGTGGTGTTGGAGGCCGGCGCAATGCCGTCCATCGTTGCTATGTCAACAGATAGTAAGTTTGTAAGGTGTTTAGGCCCAAATACGATAACTTCAGTTTTGTCTGAATTCAGGAACAAAAAATTGCAGTACATCCAGGTCTTTATGTCCTGAAGACACTCTTGGATTGGTTTCCTCTGGCTTCATAGTTAAGTATAGCTGAGTATCATCTGCATAACAATGAAACTTTATGGAAAGTTTCCTGATAATGTTGCCTATTGGAAGCATACATAGAGTGAACAGGATCGGTCCAAGCACAGAACCCTGCGGAACTCCATGAATTGCTTTAGCATACACAGAGCAATCATCATTAACCTGTACAAACTGAATTCATTCTGAAATGTGGGATTTAAACCAGCTAAACGCTGTTCCCTTAAGACCAATGGGGTGTTCCAGTCCATTCAAAGTTCTTGAAACTTTCTGGACTGACTGACCTTCATGTCTTAAAGTAATGATGGACGTTGTTTCTCTTTGCTAGTTTGACTGTGTATTTTGTGTACTATACATACATACATACTTACATACATTTATATTTCTGTATGCAGAGGCCGCACATACTGTACAGTCAGCAGCTGTGTTAATGTGTGACATGATGTTGACACACTGATAACACAGTCAACAAACTGTGTGAATGTTGAAATGTGGGATGACTTATGGAACATGAACATGCCCCCCCTCACTTTTTAAAATATTCTGGTCCCAAAATTTCCGTTTCGATTTTTAGGTTACAGTGTCAAATGTGAAACGACACTACAGTCATACACATTATTAAATTTAAATAAAACTATTTAAAGTGAAATAAGAATAAATTTCTGTTTTGAGACAGAGGAGCTGTTTGCATGTTGTTAATCAGCAATTACAGACACACAAACACACACTCATGTTTAAATATCAACACACAGATTACCAAAGTTTCCAAGTACACAAGGATGTTCACCATACATTTAATCATTTTAATTTTATTTGTGTGTGTATATTGTTGTACATACTCACATTATATATATTATATATTTACGTTTCCCTGATCTACCGAAGTGAACAGTGAGCGTAAATGTCTGATCAAATGTTGGAAGCCTGTAATGAATCATTTCACTGTTGAAACTGATGGTAGCTGTTACAAAATGATCACATGTGGTGTCGACTGTAATTTCTGTAATTCAACTTTCAACTTCTGATCATTTTTAGGGAATAAAACCAGTTCAAGTCTCATAATAGTTTCGGTTGTGAATTATCATTATATGGGGTCCTGTTATGTAAATCTAATCTGCTTGGTTTAATTAACATACAACCTCTATTAACACATCTCCATGTATTATGAATGATTATGTCATGATGGAAAGATACACACTTCAAAGACTAAACTGTGAGTCCAGTTGAATGAGTCTGTTTGATGACTGTGAGACAGAATGAGTCAGATCTTAACCTGAAAAACAAGAAAACATCTGTCACACGGATGTTAATGAAGGATTAAGTTTCCTTAATCGTCCCTCAAGACGAGGATAAGACAGTCACATTGCTTCGTCATGTTATCAATATAAGAGTGTACTCTGGAGGGATGTTCGGATGTCAACTATGGCTAAAGTTTTGATGACAATTATTGTAAATTGTGTATGTAGGAGATTGATTGCAAGAGACTGGACAAGACTCACATTTACGCTTTTCTTGTCCATCCATCCATCTTCTTCCGTTTGTCCAGGGCCAGGTTGCGGGGACAGCAGTCTAAGCAGGGATGCCTAGACTTCCCTCTCCCCAGACACTTCCCCCAGCTCTTCTGGGGGGGACCTCGAGGCGTTCCCAGGCCAGCCGAGTGAAATAGTCCCTCCAGCGTGTCCTGGGTCCTTCCCGGTGCCTCTTCGCAGCGGGGCATGCCCGGAATACCCTCCCAGGAAGGCGTTCAGGAGGCATCCGATAAAGATGCCCGAGCCACCTCAGCTGGCTCCTCTTGACATGGAGGAGCAGCGGCTCTACTCTGAGCTCCTCCCGAGTAACAGAGCTCCTCACCCTATCTCGAAGGGAGAGCCCCGCCACCCTGCGGAGGAAACTCATTTCAGCCGCTTGTATCCGCGATCTCGTTCTTTCGGTCATGACACAAGGTTCATGACCATTAGTGAGGGTAGGAACATAGATTGACTGGTAAAGCGAGAGCTTTGCCTTTTGGCTCAGCTCCTTCTTCACCACGACGGACCGGTACAACGACCACATTACTGCTGCCGCGGCACTGATCCACCTGTCAATCTCACGCTGCATCCTTCCCTCACTCGTGAACAAGACCCCAAGATTATTGAACTCCTCCACTTGAGGCAGGAGCTCTCCTCCAACCCAGAGAGGGCAAGCCACCTTTTTCCGGTCGAGAACCATGGCCTCAGGCTTGGAAGTGCTGATTCTCATCCCAGCCGCTTCACACTTGGCTGCAAACCGCCCCAACACATGCTGGAGGTCCTGGTTCGAAGGAGCCAACAGGACAACATCAGCCACAAAAAGCAGAGATGAGATCCTGTGGTCCCCAAATCAGACTCCCTCTGGCCCTTGACTGCACCTAGAAATTCTGTCCATAAAAATAATAAACAGAACCGAGGAGCTTCCAAACTACCTTGGTGGCCTCGGCCTGAGTGATGGATGAGCCAACCTCTGGGTCCCCAGCCCCTGCTTCCTCTACGGAAGGCGTGGCAATGGGATTGAGGAGATCCTCAAAGTATTTTTTCCACCACCCAACAATATCCCCAGTCGAAGTCAATAGTTCCCCACCTCCACTGTAAACAGTATTGACGGGCACTGCTTCCCCCTTCTGAGGCACCGGACGGTTTGCCAGCATATCTTTGTGGCCAACCGATAATCCTCCTCCATGGCCTCCCCGAACTTTTCCCATACCCCAGTTTTTGCTTCCACAACTGCCCAGGCCGCAGCACGCACGTACCCGTCAGCTGCTTCAGGAGTCCCACGAACCAACCACGCTCGATAGGACTCCTTCTTCAGCTTGACGGCATCCCTTACTTCCGGTGTCCACCACCGGGTTTGGGGATTGCCGCCACTACAGGCACCAGAGACCTTATTCAAGATTCAAGATTCAAGAGTCTTTATTGTCATTGCACATGTCAATGAAATTTTCATTGCAACCCCCATGTTAGATGGTAAGAAAGATAAGGCTAGAAAGAGTGAATAAAATTAAGATAACTACAATAAAATAAAATAAACCAACATGCAATAAAAAAAAATATTCGTGAAGCAATTAAAAATATAACAGAATGAAAATATACTTAGGCAATAAAATATACTAAACAATAAACAATAAAATATGGAAGTGAAATGTGCAAACAGAATAAAATATACAAGCAGAATAAAATATAAAATATACACAGTGAAATGTTCCGACAGAATAAAATATGCCAATGAAACTGAAATGTGCTGATATACTAAAATGTATATAATTATAGTATATGTGTGTACATAAAAGTCAAGTACACAGAAGGTGCAGGTGGAGGTAGAGGTGTAGGTGTAGGTGTAAAGTGCGGTGTGCAGTGTTCACAGTTCACACAGTCTCTCACTGCAGTGAGGGGCTGCTGGGGGTGACAGCTCTAACAGCTCTGGGGAAGAAGCTGTCCCTCAGTCTGTTAGTGGTGGTGCGGATGTTCCTGTACCGCTTTCCTGATGGAAGCGGTACAAACAGTCTGTGGCCCAGGTGGCTGGGGTCCGTGGCGATGGATCTCGCCCTCTTTCTGACCCGACCTTCATATATAGAGTCTAGGTCAGGGAGGGGGCAGCCCACGATGCCCTGTGCAGTTTTAACCACCCGTGCCAGTTGTTTCCTCTCCTGTGCCGTGCAGCTGCCATACCACACTGTCACACTGAGGCAGAGGATGCTTTCAATTGTGGCCCTGTAGAAGTTAACGAGCAACCGAGAGGAGAGTCCAGCCCGTTTCAGCTTCCTGAGGAAGAAGAGCCTTTGTTGTGCCTTCTTCACCAGGCGGGAGGTGTTCATGGACCAGGAGAGGTCAGATGTGATGTGGAGGCCCAGGAACCTGATGTTGTCCACACGCTCCACCACTTCTCCGTCCATGAGGAGGGGGGCGTGATCCGTCTTCCTGGACCTCCTGAAGTCCACAATGACCTCCTTGGTTTTTCCTGTGTTCAGCACCAGGTTGTTGGCTGAACACCACTGGGTGAGCTGGTGTATCTCCTCTCTGTAGTGGGTCTCGTTGTTATCTGAGATGAGACCCACTACTGTAGTGTCGTCCGCAAACTTCACGACTGTGTTGGTGGGGTGGATGGCAGCACAGTCGTGAGTAAACAGGGTGAAGAGGGCTGGGCTGAGCACACAACCCTGTGGCGTGCCCGTGCTGAGGACCAGAGGGGATGATGTGATGTTCCCTATTCTCACCACCTGAGGCCTGTTGGTGAGAAAGTCTCTGATCCAGTGGCACAGAGACGCAGGCAGACCCACCGTGTGTAGCTTCAGCGCCAGCTTGTCTGGGATGACGGTGTTAAAAGCTGAGCTAAAGTCTACAAATAGCATCCTGACGTAGGTGTTGGGCTGCTGCAGGTGGGTCAGGGCTGTGTGCAGGGTGATGGAGACAGCATCCTCTGTGGACCGATTCCCTCTGTAAGCAAACTGAAGGCTGTCTAGGTCCGAGGGGATGAAGTCTCTGATGTACCTGAGAATAATCCGCTCAAAGCACTTCATGATTACCGGGGTCAGTGCAACAGGCCGGTAGTCATTCAGGCAGGTGATGGATGTCTTCTTCGGTACCGGAATGATGGTGGAGGACTTGAGGCACTCAGGAACCGTGGACAGCTGCAGGGACAGGTTGAAAATGTCCAGGAACACTCCTGCTAGCTGGTCAGCGCATGTCCTCAAAGTCTTGCCTGACACCTTATCCGGTCCTGCAGCTCTGCGGGTGTTGATCCTCCTCAGGGTGGATGACACCTGGTGCTGCTGCAGGACGAGGGGCTGGTGCTGCTCCTCCAGCCGGGGTAGGTGTGTGACTTCTCTGCTGCCTGATGTGTCGAAGCGGGCAAAGAAGCTGTTCAAGGTGTCAGGCAGGGCGGGGTCGTGGCTGGTGAGCTGTGTGTTCGGCTTGTAGTCCGTTATGGTTCTGATGCCTCTCCACATGCTCTGTGGGTTGTTGTTCTTGAAGTGATCTTCAATTTTGTTTTTGTACTGGAGCTTGGCCTGCTTGATTCCTTTCTTCAGCTCTGCTCGAGCCCTGCTATAAGCCAGCCTGTCTCCAGATCTGTAGGCAGTATCCCGGGCTTTCAGCAGGGACCGCACTGTGCTGTCCAGCCATGGTTTCTGGTTGGGAAACACTGTGATGGTCTTAACAGGGAGGACAGCATCAGTGCAGAACTGAACATAAGACAATACAGATGATGTGTACTCCTCAAGGTCTGCCTCTTCTCTGAACACAGTCCAGTCTGTCAGTTCGAAGCAGTCCTGAAGTGCAGAGGAGGCCTCCTCAGTCCATATCTGTACTGTCCTGGTGGTCGGCTTTGTTCTGCAGGCCAGAGGCTTATGGCCACAACTCCGAACAGCTGCGTCAACAACGGAGGTGGAGAACATGGTCCATTCCCTCACTACCCGTTTGGGTCTGCAAAGTCTGTCCAGCTTTCTCCTCCGCCAGCGGATCCAGCTCACCACCAGCTGGTGATCAGTTGACAGCTCAGCCCCTCTCTTCACCCAAGTGTCCAAGACATACGGCCGAAGGTCAGATGACACGGCCACAAAATCAATCATTGACCTCCGGCCTAGGGTGTGATGGTGCCACGTGCACTTATGGACACCCTTATGCTTGAACATGGTGTTCATGGACACTGTGACTAGCACAGAAGTCCAATAACAGAACACCGCTGGGGTTAGGATCGGCGAGGCTGTTCCTCCCAATCACACCCCTCCAGGTAACACTGTCGCTACCCACGTGAGCGTTGAAGTCCCCCAGAAGAAAGATGGAGTCCCCAGTCGGAGCACTTTCCAGCGCCCCTCCCACGGACCCCAAGAAGGGCGTGTACTCTACAATGCTGTTCGGCCCGTAGACCGAAACAACAGTGAGGTACCTTTACCCAAATCCCACCACATCAGCCCCTTCTGATCCCTCCTGCGGGTGATGGGCCTACTGGAGTAAATAGTCCTAATAGCCCCCTCTATTAACTTAACCACCTCTGGTTTACCTTTTCCTGATCTGCCCCTACGTGGCCTCACATACCACAACTAAAAGTGGTCTCCATTCCAGCCATCAGTTTACCCCTGATCATGCTTGATCTGATCATATACCTCACATACAAATGTGTCAATATGAATAATAATAAACATGAAACCACATAAAAAGACATTTGAAGAACTGAAAAACAAGCAGCAAAAACATCTGGCTCTTATGTGTGATTTGTAAGGCATGACAAGTTTTTGGTGGTATTTCTTTGTTTTTTTTATCAGGCTTTGTAATCTGCATGTAGGCCTTTGTTCAGGATGTGGGATATGTTCAAGGAAGTGTCATGGAGTCTGGTTCATTTCTGACTGAGTGATGATGTCTGTGGTTATTGTTGTTTAATAGTTATCTATTTGACTGAGCTTCAGTAACTAACTCATCGATGGGTGATTGTTGTGGAGGTTGGGTGCCAGGGGTGGGACGAGGGGTGTTGGATCCCTGACTGAGACGGGGACATCCTCTAAATGTCTTGGATGATGTGAAGCAGAGGGTCTGGTGAGGCTTTGTGCCTGTGCAGGCTGACCTTGGCATCTATCTGTGCATTCTTGTTTTTTTTTTTGCATTCTTGGCACGAGTTTGACGCAGGTTGGTGGCAGGCAACCAGTGATGTTTGGATGGCCCCGTCAGGCCTAAAGCATTTTTTACATGTCCAAAATGATTGAAATTGTCAACAAACTTTATCCGATGATTGAGGCATTCTAAAGTCAACCATGTATGCAGGGCAAGGAGTCTGCCGAAAGGTTCAACGCCTTACCCCAAAGTTGGAATGGGGCCTGATATGAATACAGTCAGTCAGACAATCAGTTTCTCCAGCAGCAAGTCTTTTTTCAGGACCACACAGCAAGTTTTCCTTTGTAGAATGTCAAAAGATCATGGTGAGATTTTCAGTCTTTGTCATTCTTACATGCACGGTGACAGAGTCTCCAGTGGTGAAGAGGAGGATGAAGGACAAGATCAAATCAAACAAGGATAACCCCTCTTACGTCTTGGAAGACGTTTCGCCTTGCCTCGTCGCCACCAGACTAGATAGGACAGCTCTAGTCCGAGCTGTCCTATCTAGTCTGGTGCGCATGAACTGATGGAAACGACTTCCAAGACAAACTGACGAGGTCCAGTTGCGAACGATTGAATGCCCTAAAGCGAAGAAATACCAACTTTTGCAAGCAAACTGCAATGATGGGAAACTGGTCACTGTGGTGCTATGGTCTCGTGTGTCTGTACAATCTGGTGGTTGCAGGTGCAAATAAGCAACTGAAATGCTCCATTTTGTACCTGGATCCAGGATCTGGTGGCTGAATGAGCATCCGTCACAGCTCAACACAGAGAGGGTCAGAGGGGTTATCCTTGTTTGATTTGATCTTGTCCTTCATCCTCCTCTTCACCACTGGAGATGGCCTAGAAATGCCCTAAAGCTTACAATGACCTGGATGAATGAGAATATTCACAAGCTTGGTATTTCTTCGTTCATTCAACGACAGGATGGTGCATTTTTCGTCATAAGGCCGTATTACTGTAACTGCATTTAACTGCATGTGTATGTTCTCCACTAAACCCAAAACTGTCAACAGCTGCAACTGTCGGTGGTCAATGTAGGATTATCTTGTCTCTCTTCATGTCATCTCATCTCTTGCCCTGGCCGATTTTATTGAACAGTCAATTTGAGTTTACTGAACTTATAGCACTGCTCAGAAACACAAGTTCTCCAAAACATACATCTACTAATCTACTATTACTCTACAAGGCTGTCCTGCCCCTGGCTTGACAGTTCTTTTAAAAGTGTTCTAGCACCGCCTAGTGGTGGTGTGACCTGTCTGTACAGGAAGTAGTTCTCATTTGAACTGAAAGGAGCCATTTTCTCCTCAAGCAGCAGGCACATAAATCTTATCAGCTTCCATCCTTTCATTTAATCTCGTGACAGAATCATTTGTAATTTTCTGAGGTATGTAGTTGTTTGTTGTCCCATCTGAGTCCTTCAGTTTGTTCAGTATGCCTCGTAAGATAGCATCACCCGCTCCATCCTCCTCCCTCACCTCCTGGGTCGGGGAGCTGACGTCACCTCGGCTATCTTGCGGTGTCCATTCATCCATTCATCCATCCACTTTACATATAGAGCAGGTACAGACCAAAGTCTTTATCTACAGAAACCCAACAATTCCCTCATGAGCAAGCACTTGGCGACAGTGGCGGGAAAAAACTTCCTTTTAGGAAGAAACCTCGAGCAGAACCAGGCTCTGGGTGGGCTGCCATCTGCTTTGACCGGTTGGGTGGGTGAGAGAGAGAGAGAGATGTATTAACATATTAATAGCAGATAGTATATGAACATGGTATGGCACTAATGATCTAATAATAATGGTAGCACAGCTAATAACAATAAAGGTTGCAGTGGATGTCCGGCAGGTGAACTCAGTGGTCCAGGTTCAGCCGCTCTCCATTCGGACCTGCGAGACGAGAAAGCACAAAGACTCCGGGGAAGAACCCAAGTTAGTAACATGTCTTGGTAGGAGTATACAGATGGAGAGGGAGAGAAGAACAGAGGTTTGGGTGTCATTGGAAGTCCCTCTGCAGTCTGATCCTATGGCAGCATAGCTAGGGGCTGGTCCAAGGCAAGCCTGAGCCGGCCCTAACTGTAAGATTCATGAAAAAGGAAAGTTTTAAGCCTACTCTTAAATGTAAAGGGGGTGTCTGCCTTCCGGACAATGACTGGAGATGGTTTGAGAGGAGAGGAGCGTGATATCTATATATATTCACAAGGAGAATTTGTGAAGCTGCAGTTGAGCTGCGAGCACCGGACATAGTCCAAAGTGTCAGTTTGTCTGGACTAATTTATAGAGATGAAGGAAAACCTGAAGCAAGTGTCTGTGTGACTACATGGTGAACATTACCAAGAAGATCTCAGAGCTGAACCTTTAACTCCAGCAGCGTCTCAGCTCTCTGCTGTCACATGTGAAATAATGTGAAGTGAAATTAAAGGATAACTTTCGTTTTTTACAACCTGGACTTTATTTGTAGCATTAAATACACCCATTTACTCACCCAGACAACTTTGGTGGCATTTGGAGTCGTTTTGAAGAAATTAGCCCCAGAGGAGCGGCGCGTATATCCGTATAATGAGAGTACTCGGGGCATCCATGCAGCCTCTATATAACGCATAATCTGCGGCGAAACTCATTCATATTCCAATATTTTGTTATGATATGCTGCTGCTATTCCCCTCAATACTTCTTATCACTACTGTTTGCTTTTGATATTTTATTATTATGTATATAATTTTTTACTGCTTGCTATTTCGATATTTTATTATATATAGTTTGTTCCTACAGTCACGGTACACTTAATTTTCACTGCCATTTGCTTTTGATATTCTTATTTTGATACTCATTTGCATTTGATATTCTTTTTGTGCAATACTTTTTACTACTGTTTACTATTTGGCTATTTTATTATTATTGTTTTGTATATAATCTTTTTACTGCTCGCTATTTTTATATTTTTATTATGTATAGTTTGTTCTTTATAGTCTTATTTTCACTTATTTCACTGTGTGTAATGCTGCTGCTGCACTGCAATTTCCCAGCTTGGGATAAATAAAGTCTATCTATCTATCTATCTGTCTGTCTATCTGTCTGTCTGTCTGTCTGTCTGTCTGTCTGTCTGTTGGCTACGAATACGCAATAACGAACCATAGCTGTGCCAAAATACAGCTAAACTAGCCGAATAGAATAGCACCAGCATATCATAACAAAATATTATGCGTTATATAGAGGCTGCATGGATGCCCCGAGTACTCGCATTATACGGATATACGCGCCGCACCTCTTGGGCTAATTTCTTCAAAATGACTCCAAAACTTGTCTGGGTGAGTAAATGGGCGTGCTAAATGCTACAAATAAAGTCCAGGTTGTAAAAAACGAAAGTTATCCTTAAAAGCTACAGAGAAACACTGAGCATGTTCCTACTCTGCAGAAACAGCAGCTGCTCTGACACCTGAATCTGCTGCTGAGTGAAAACTCCTCCAGGTGTTTGCTGAGAGGTTTCATGACATGAAGAGTCAAAAAAAGGAACTGAACATATTTCAGCTGATGTGTCTGCCAACCTACAGAAACCACTGAGCTGCTGAGCAGCTCTGTTCCAGACCGACTCTCCCCAAGACTCAAGACTGACTGACCCAAACCTGGAAAACCATCATCATCATCATCATCATCGTCATGATCACCACTACCATCTGACATTATTTAGTATGGCTACGGTGTCGCCAGGGCAGGGCAGGTAGGCTAAGGCCACCCAATAAAATTGCTGCCCCCCTCGCCCTCTCTCCATCACCCTCATCACATATGTGTATTAAGCTTCTAAGGTGGGTCCACTGATTATGACCCTTATAAAAATTGAAATGGTCCTTGATCCTGTTACAACACTCACACACACACACACACACACGCACGCACACACACACACACACACGCACACACACACACACACACACACACAGTCATAAACATTTTATTACATCTCTGACTTCATAAATCATCAGAGAGGAAATGAACTGCAAACAGCTTGTCTGTTTACCTTCTGTTCTCTATTATACATCTGTTATTGAATGACTGTTTTTACATCTTATCTTAACTATAGCAAGCTGCTAACCGCAGTAACTATTGCAACTGTAATAACTGTAGTAATTATAGTAATTGATTGTAGTAACTGTACCAACTGCAGTGACTGTCACGACTGTAACAACTAGAGCAACTGTTATAACTATTGGAACTAACCTTAATAACTGTAATGAATATAGTAACTGTAACTGCAGTAACTATAGTAACTAATCTTAATAACTGTAGTAATTATAGTAAGTAACCTCAATAACTGTCGTGAATATAATGAGTTTCCTAACTGTAGTATAGAAGTGATACATGGGTGTCATTTGTGTTTTGCTCACTGTCACATTATTAGAGAACAGATATTTTGAAAGTCAAAGTTTTCCTTCTGTCACCGTTTTTATCTCTTTCCTTCTCTCTCTGTCCTCTGCTTGCTCACATCCGGACAGCCTCAAAAGCAACACACAGGACACACTGAGGTATGTCTCATCATATTTCCTCTCACATCAAAGCAGCAGAAGAGCCATGGGTCTTTCTTGTTTTCTTTCCTACGTGTGCACAGTTTGTTATTTTTTCTAGGTGAATATTGGGAGAGATCTGCTCTGTTTGATGTTCAGTCCACATAGTTCAAATCTGCATCTGTGTCCAATCCCAGAGCACTCAGAGGTGACACACGCTGGTTGTTACTGCTTACAGAGTGCTGCAGGTTAGGACACATATGGTCAAACAGTGGGGGGTGTAGGGAGGGAGTGATATTGAACTGACTGGATGACTGGATGACTGATGTCAGCTGTCTGATATTCACAATAATATATTACCATCCATCCAAACAGATGATTAATGAAAGGCTCTGATACAAACATGTGACTGCTGTCACTCACTGAGCGCGCTCCACAGTTACACACACCTGAACAGAAAGTGCACAGGTGCTTCCTACAAAATAAAGGCCTACTCGACAAGACGACACGAGTGTGATGTGGACACCTTTAGATAGCATAGAAACGGAAAACAAAGAACTCAGAGTTCACTTGATTCATGTTAATTTAACATGTTGAGTCAGTTGTGATTTTTTCAAATCAGGTTTTTAATTGAGAGGAAGAATAAAATGTGTCATTACATGGTATGACTTTACAGGTCTGAGAAAATATAAAGATAAATAAATCAGAAAAGAAATCCTTTGAATCCTACTAACCTCAATGCTTTAATGTATAGTATGTCTCACTTCAATGTGTCTCTGTGTTGGGTGGAATCACAGTGATTGAGGATTCCACCCACCTGTTTACTTACCTGGCACCCTTCAGTCGAGGCAGCATCCCTGCATTTGTACACACTGATGAGGCCGATGGCCTGAAAATGTTTTGTGTGTTGCCAGACAGACGACTGAAAGAACGAATGAAACCAGCTCAGTGCGACGCTCTCTTCTTTATACATGGACATCGATATTCAGGATAACGCAGCTGCTGGTCAGAGGACAGTGGCAACCGTATGAAGAAAACCTCTGAAAACGTATAAATCGTTTGTGATGATTATTCAACATATTATAGAAGAGGTCAGGCTTCTGAAAAACAATGTTTCCATGTTTATTCACACAAATACAGCAGAAAAGTGTAAGAAATTTAAGAAACAAATTCCTGAGAGTCTGTTTATGTCTGTAAATCAATATATCATCAATAATAAAAGTTTGATATCCAGAATGAGATATGTTAGAATCACCTCAGCACTGGTTTTCTCAGCTTTTCTCTACGTGGAATATGAATGAAGTTAAGTGACTGTACGGTTTATAAAACATTATCAGTATATTCACAGATCTGCAGACTCTGGAGGGTTGACATGAAATCAGCAGGAAATGTGTGTTTGATAACGGTGAGGATGTGAGCAAAGAGACGAGGTCAATAAATCTATAACTCACGTCATTTTTCAATCAAACAAATGATTGCTAAAAAGCTGCAGCTCACAGGTAACAAAGCAACATGTGGAACATCTGAGAAAAACACCCAAATACTGAGTCGTACGTCTCGTATGATCACGCTGAACTGTTTGAAACAGTATTAAACGAAAGATGACGTGTAAATCTAAACGTCTGCACCAGCTTCTGATTAGTTTTTCATGCTTTTGGCTTCACTGAATAGAGACAAGACAGATGAAAGTAGAGAGAGAGCTCAGGACCTGGACTCAAACCTGGGCTGCAGCAGAAAACTGGTCTTTGGACCAGGTGAGCTACTACTGAGTCAGCAAGTTTTCTTGCATTAAAGCAGATTTCCTTTCTGATCCACATACACAGAAACACAACACCTGCATTAAACATGCTGCCTTTGGTTGCTGTTTGTATCCTTCTGAAACGGTTTCTCAGGAGGTTTTGATTTTAATGTAAAACCGAACAATCATTTCAATTCACTGGTGAACACATGAAGTGTTTCCGTGTTCTGGTTCCTCATGGGACAAAAACTGGAGTCAATAAAGTGGTTTTACTTTGAAATCCGCTGACAGGAAACAGAACACCATGTTTAACCACCACCGTTAACTTGTCCTGTCTCAAGCAGTCCGCAGAGTCCGGACTCCGTTGCTGGACGAGCTTGATCCGGATCATGGACCTGGTTTTTCCCTCAGTCGGTCTTCTCGTGCTCCTCCTCCCTCTGCTCTAACCCGACAGCTCCCCCCGCTGAGCTCCACCATGCTGCTGCCGGGAATCGACTCCTCCGGCTGGCCTGAACTCCGGGAGTCCAACCGGTCTGAGACAGCCGGCGGCGGCGGCGCGGCGGAGGGCGACGGACCGGGGGCGGAGGCGGTGATCGTGCCGG
This sequence comes from Chelmon rostratus, assembly GCF_017976325.1. Taxonomy (NCBI): domain Eukaryota; kingdom Metazoa; phylum Chordata; class Actinopteri; order Chaetodontiformes; family Chaetodontidae; genus Chelmon; species Chelmon rostratus. The sequence continues at coordinate 32,220,165 of NC_055658.1, forward strand.
TGGTGTTCGGGCTGATCTTCGTTGTTGGGGTGGTGGGGAACTCTCTGGTGATGGTGGTGATTGGAAAGGTGAGATACAGCAGCGGAGGGGGAGTTGGTGGGGGCGCAGGGGCAAGGCGCACTGGCAGCCCGACCAACATCTTCATCCTGAACCTGAGCGTGGCGGACCTCAGCTTTCTCCTCTTCTGCGTCCCCTTCCACGCCACCATCTACTCTCTGCCGGAGTGGGTGTTCGGAGCTTTCCTCTGTAAGTTCGGGCACTACTTCTCCACCGTCAGCATGCTGGTGAGCATCTTCACGCTGGTGGCCATGTCCGTGGACCGCTACATCGCCGTGGTCCTGTCCAGGAAGTCTCCGAGCGCCCGGAGCCGCAGGAACGCGCTGGCCGGGGTTTGCGTCATCTGGACGCTGTCTCTGCTGTGCTCGGTGCCGGTGGCCCTGCACCAGGTCCTCACCAACCACCCCACCGCCCCCAACAGCACCTTCTGCTGGGAGAAGTGGTCTGGAGTCTCCAAACAGTGCTACAAGGTGACCATCCTGCTGATTGGATACCTGCTGCCGCTGCTGCTCATCAGCTGCTGCTACACCAAGGTCAGCTGAAAAAAGTGCTCATTTAACAGGATAATGTTTGACTCCCAGCCGCTGTAAATCACAGATTAATAACAGAGCAGAGGGGCCAAAGGGCGAACACAAAGTGCCGATGCTCATAAAAACTGTGCGTAAAAACATGCGGCAGGGATAAACCGTGAGAATTCCGGTGTGAAGCTTCAAAATAAAACGCCGACAAAGTCGTTGTAGTTATAAATTCAGATTAAACAGGGTGACGGATGAAAAACGTTTTAGTTTTCACATAATAACAACACTCACCTGACAAAATGCTGAACTCTGAAGTCTGCATTTTAAAAATAAAACATTAAGTCATTCAAGAGTTGCAGAGTGAGTTTAAACAGTGTCATCAAAGATAAATTGTGCCTTTGGTCCTTTTTCCATGTGGACCTGTGTGATATAACAATGTTTGTTTATCAGAACACAACCTTTTTCCTGAGGTTGTTCTCGTTTCAGCTGAGCGAAAACTGTGGAAGCTTGACTTCCTACAGAACACTCGAATGTGTCATGAGAAATATTTTGATATTTGATGTCGTCTCCATCGTCAGTTCAGGTGGATTCAAACAGTTTTTGTCTGTTTATCGTCACTTATTTATTCCGTGTTTGTTTCTCTTCCAGGTTTTGATTCATCTTCATAAAAAGATGAAGAACATATCCAAGAAGTCTGAGCGCTCCAAAAGAAAGGTACTGTTCTTCCTTCACCTCTTCTTCCTCCTCTTCCTCCTTCCTGTGTGCACTTGAGTGAACCAGACTCTGAATACAGTCTGAACCAGTCAGTAGACTCTCAGTGTTGTCAGCTCTTCTGGTTTAAACACAGTTTATGGTTGTTATTGTTGGTTTGTGGTGATGATGGGGCAGCCGTGGCCTCGAGGTTGGAGAAGCGGATCGAACCGGCGAACGGAAGGTCGCTCACCGGACTGGCAGAAAAAATTGGGTGTGTCCATTAGCCATCTGATGTGCCCTTGAGCAAGGCACTTAACCCCCCCAATATGCTCCCCGGGCGCTTGAGTGCAGCCCTCTGCTCCTGTGCGTATCACTGCATGTTGTGTTTCAGTGAATCAGTGATGGGTTAAAAGCAGAGAGTAATTTCCCAGTTTGGGATTAGTAAAGTAAATTTAAAAAAAAGTGATGATGAAGGTGATTATGAGGAAAGTGATGATGATGATAATGAATACCTAACTTCCTCAAATGAAAACCAGTGGCCAGATAAAGGCTGGGTGTCAATTATAAGTGGGGGGAACAACGGACGATGAACTACCTGTAGCTGCTGTATTATACCATGATAAATATACCAGTAAATTTCCATCACTAATTTAGCAAATTCAGTGTCGTCATGCTATTTTCAACACCTTGTCGATCTGTAGTACTCATCAAGTGTGTAGTGCGTGTGGGTTAATGTACAACATATTTTGTAGTAACATACAGGTGCCACAAGGTGAAGAGGCTACATTTCAAGGAAGGGAACCTTGCAAGTCAAAGATGTTTCTGCCCACTGAATAGATAGAGGGTTTTTATTTTGAAAAGACAGAGGATGTGTTGAGCTTGTATTAATAGTGGAATGCAGTAACTGTAACAGGGCAAACAGGAGTGGATCAAAACCAGTTTTTGAACTGAAATATGACCAATTATACTTATCAAACAAAAGCCTGTCTAATACAAGCCAGCCTCAAATAAAGGTCTCTTACCTTCTGCAGCTGAGATAAATAAAGGCCCCAGCCAGTATTTGAGAAAATGCAGCATGATGACGATGAGGTGAAGAATATGATGATGAGGACATGATCATGGTGATAAAGATGAATATGAAGAATATAGTGATGAATATGATGGTTATGATTATGATAGGGACTCTGAGATGATGAGCTGTAATCAGACTGTAATGAGCAGCAGTGTAGCCTCCTTTAACATCGTCCAACATCCTCTCACCCGGTCTAACCTCCTCTCATCTGGTCGAACTCCTCTCACCTGGTGTAACCTCCTCTAAATTGGTCTAACCTACTCTCACCTGGTCTAACCTCCTCATAACTGGTCTAACCTCCTCATAACTGGTCTAACATCCTCTTATCTGGTCCAACATCCTCTGACCTGGTTTAACCTCCTCTCACCTGGTCTAACCTCCTCTCACCTGGTCTAACCTACTCTCACCTGGTCCAACATCCTCTGACCTGGTCTAACCTCCTCTTAACTGGTCTAACCTCCTCTAATCTGGTCCAACATCCTCTGACCTGGTCTAACCTCCTCATAACTGGTCTGACCTCCTCTTAACTGGTCTAACCTACTCTCACCTGGTCAAACATTCTCTCACCTGGTCTAACCTCCTCATAACTGGTCTAACCTCCTCTAAACTGGTCTAACCTCCTCTAATCTGGTCCAACATCCTCTGACCTGGTTTAACCTCCTCTCACCTGGTCTAACCTACTCTAATCTGGTCTAACCTACTCTCACCTGGTCCAACACCCTCTCACCTGGTCCAACATTCTCTCACCTGGTCCAACATTCTCTCACCTGGTCTAACCTCCTCATAACTAACCTCCTCTTAACTGGTCTAACCTCCTCTAACCTGGTCCAACATCCTCTCACCTGGTCTATCCTGGTTTGCTGTGTCTCTGTGCGGACTATGAACCATTTGACAGACTTTAATAGTTCCGTCCTCTGCTATCATGTGTCATATGTTCTGTTTCTCTCTGTTTCATATTTCAGGAAACTGAATCTGTGGTTTTAGTGAAGCCCGACAGGTTGAAGGAGGGCGGATGGTCGCTGATCAGGGGTGGAGGACTATTCGCGGGTTTCTATTATCCTGCTGATTGTCTGAATAATCAGAATGATCAAGTTATTATCTGTACTGTCATCATGCTGATTTTCCCCCATTCACCCTGAGAGTGACAGGAAGTCCATCAGCACTGCAATCTATTTCCTGTATATTCTTCTTCTTCTGTGAATAAATGTAGCAGTGAAGTGAGTCAGATGTAGAGCTGCTGTACCACCACGGGCCGAATCCTCTGTGCTTTGAACACTTTTTGGTATTAAATGAAATCAGAAGGTCTTCACTCCTCCAGCTCTGCTGTCCAAAAAAAAAACTTTTTTTCTAGCAATATTTTGCTGAATTGCTAGAAAGTGGATAATGAATGGATGAAACAGAGAGGGTTGGAGCTGGAGAGGCCACCGTGGTCGACAGCCGACAGTGTGCAGATGTCCTGTCACAGCAGATCACAGATCAGTTTACAGCAGAGTCTCTGCTGCTCGTCGGGTCAGTGAAGCAGGAGCAAAGGCTGCTGGGTAAATATTTAGACAGCGGGACTAAGAATAGAGGAGATTCCCTCAGACGCTCACGATTCTCGGATTCATTCATGACAAAAATAATCTGCACGAACGAGACATTTTACTATTTTCTATGAATATTTTCACTTGCTTTAATAGATTTATTACACTGATATGTTTGCAGTAAGTCTGTCTTTACGTTTATGTTGTACTGATCTGTGTTCTCTTCTTATCAACATAATGAGAAAGAATTCTTTTATTAACTGCGCCTGTAGCTGATTAGTTTTCCTCCAGTGTGGCCTCACAGTAAATCACCTGGAAGGTTTTTATGGTTGTGTTTAGACAGAGTTCTTTATTAAGCAGCTGTTACGGCCTCCACATTAACATAAGAAAGGTCGCCACGACAGGTAGATGCCAATTGACCCACAAGCTTTATTTCAACCAAATCCCAAACAAACCAAAAGAGAAACAAAAGGGGCTGGAGACCCCGGCCAAAAGGAACAAAAGAAGGGGGGGTCTCCAGCCCAAAACCAACAAAACAAACTAGCATAACAAAAATCCCAGCCCCTCAACGTGCATCGTGGGAATGAATGGGATTGGGGAAAAGGAAAAAACAAAACGGAGGAAGGAAAAACCTCCTCTCTACCTGCCAGGTGTCGTCGGCTGTGTGCCATGTGTTGTGCTGAGCCCCCCCCCTCCTCTCTCTCTCCACTCGCTTCCCCTCTTATTCCCTCCCCCTCTCTACCTGAGTGATGATCTACCTCAGGTGTGCAACAGGTAGAGGGAGGAGGACAAACCTCTGCAATGGCTGGAACTGCTTCTCTTTCATGAGGAGTTTGATGTCAGATGGTAGTGATGATGATGATGATGATGATGATGATGATGATGATGATGATGATGATGATTTCCAGGTCTGGGTCAGACAGTCTTGAGGTTCAGCTCTGAGAGGTTCTTGGTGACGTCCACCATGAAGGTCAGATCACACAGACACTTGCTGGCGCTGAGTTTCATGTCAGCTTTTCCTTCGACTATGAATTTTCCAGACAAACTGACTCTGGAACAGTTTTACTCCGTCTGCTGCTCCACAACACTAAATATTCTCCAAAGGCCTGAACAATCCTGCAAAAGGATCAATGCCTGGGACTCCCCACCAACCCGAGCAACTACTTCACAAAGTGGGAGGAAAGAATAATTTCAAGTTTCACTGAAGTTTTGTGTTTTCATGAAGAAAAGGCACTTTTCTGACACTCGTCTGTCCTGATGTGGGCGGATTAAAGCTGGTTAGTCTGACTCATCAGAGTTTAGTCACCTCTAACCTGTTTGCAGAAGTTACTTCATCATTGTGTGGTGAAGCAGTTTCCATTCTGAAGCTGACTGAAGATCAGAAAGGCATGGGGGGGGGGTTTATAGGGCGTTTACACGAAAGTATGGAGTGAGTGGGTGTGGTGTTTCTTTTCCTTTAAATTAGTTCATTGTGTAGAGGACATCAGCGGGGGGGGGGCTGTGATGTGCCACATCGACACACCAGATTTGGACAAACTGGGGAGGAAAATATTGGAATACAGTTGTCTTTTTCTTCTCCTTCACTTGTTTGTCGTATATTTGTATCTGTACAATGATATTTGTGTTCTTTCAGTTTCAGCCCAGGACTGTGAAAATGTGATGTGATGGAAAACTGGGAATGGATGATACAGATGAAATCCAGCATGTTTCCACGTTTTATTTTATGCAGATGTGGATTAACATGCTCTGTATCAAATAAACCATAAATACACAGATAGATATTGTGTGTAGCGGGGAGCATCTCTGAAGGATTTCCGGCTAATCCAGGCAGCCTCTGGGGAATATTTCTGTTGTGTTTTTTTGGACTGTCTCTGATTGATATTGAAGTAAAACACTGCTCTGGTCCTGGAACACACCTTCCTGTGGATCTACATTCAGACTGATGTTTCCTCTCTGTTCTCCTGCAGACGGCTCAGACGGTTCTCCTGGTCGTCACTGCCTTCACCATCTGCTGGTTGCCCCACCACATCATCGCCATGTGGGTGGAGTTCGGCACCTTTCCCCTGAATGACGCCTCCTTTGCCTTTCGCATTGTCTCCCACTGCCTGTCTTATGGAAACTCCTGCGTCAACCCCGTCCTCTACGCCTTCCTGTCTGAGAACTTCCGCAAGGCCTGCCGCCAGGTCTTCACCTGCCGCTTCCTGTACCCGCCGCCACCCAACAGCAAGGTGGTTCGGTTCCGCATGGAGACCTTCTCCACCACGCACTCCACCACCAACATTTGAGTGGGGGGGCATGATTAGTTAAATGATAATAACACAGCGATTTCCTCCTGTGTGGACAAGACAGAGAGCTGTGAAGGGATCACATGCTGATGGAGGAGATTTTACAGCAGGGTGTGGCTCACATGACAACAGGACAGCATGTGATTGGCCACTGACTGTGTCTGTGGACAGCCTGCAGTCATCTGGTTGTCGAAGAACCAAAAACGGAGGTTGATTAATGACAGAATCACTGACTGAACCGAAAACTGCAGGACAGATTCAGGATTTTAGAAATGTCACCTCAGAAACATCAGCTGTTTTGAGCATCTTTCAGGTTGTCTGGTGTGTTTTTAGGGCTCCAAGCAGTGATGCTCGCTGCCTGAGCCCCATTGTTTTTGTTCTCCTTACTTCTTTTCTGTCTTCTTCTTATTTTCCTCCGCTAATACTCGTCTTGTGACAATAAAAAAAAAACGAAGACGCATAGAATGACCTCAGGGTGGCGCTGTAACAGTCAAGTTTAGTTTTTATCTTGATGGTCTAGGCTGGGTTTCATAATGCTTCCATCATTTCAGTCTCTGAATTCATCTGCATCTTTGCACTGATGGTCTGCTCTAAAAATGTTTGTGACTTTGTCAATTTTCTCACAATCCTGTTTTTTAACAAGTCATTCGAAACCAGTGGGTTAATTGTCCTGAAACTGATCCAGGATCACCTGCAGACTTTCATCATTCAAAGTTGTCAAGGGAATTTCAATGCATCAGTCCATTTTGATATGATTTCTAGACCTGTGTCTACACAAACACCCTCAAACGGCGAGTGTAACCAAACTGCATATTTTCCAATACTTGGTCAAAGCTTCCCTCCACAGTCTTGGGATATTCTGCCACTAGGGGGTGCCACAAATGTTTATAGTTTATATCTTGTAATTGGCTGCATGGGTTCTTGGCGAATTTGGTTTGTACGATCCAGAGTCATGACTGATGAGTCGGCAGTGACATTCAGTTTTTTACTGTAATTTGTCCTGTATGCACATTTTGCTTCTCCGAATGTTTGATCACATTTCACCAACAGGTTTTTACACTCGAGAAAAACAAGCTGATGTGTGATTTTTCTCAGAATTGTCACCCAAACTATTACATTTTTCTGAATTTTTCAGTATTGTGGCATCCCTCTCTCTGTCTTCTGCTTGTGAAGTAGGTTTGGCATCCTCTCGAGCCAGTGGGGGGTGTCGGAGAGGAAGTACTTACACCTGCTACAGCCTGTAGGTGCTGTAGCAGTTTGTAACATGCAGTTTCACAGTGGCAGAGCAGTGAAGTGCTACAGCTTGTCAAGACATGCAAGTCCGTTCACCAAAGACTGCGATTGCTCCCGAAACAAACTGACTTTGACAAATGACTTCCAGGTGCCTGTTCTGTTAATGAGTGGGTAGAAGACATTAGCAAGTGACACAATATTCAGTGGACAGACACATTTCTACACCAGTGAGAAATAACAAGCATACAAGTTCAAATACCATGACATAGGCTGTACTTAGAGTTTTTGACTGGAAATCAGAAATCCTCAGTTGCCAAAGGTAAGAACACAACATGCTATGCTTTAGATAGAAAGAGACAGCAGTAGAAATCCACAGTTATTGAATGGAGATGGACATGATGACCACTGTCAGTATCTGTATATAAAACCATTTCCTGACTGACAACAACACTTCACAGATCACTTCAACTGTGCCAGAAACATCTGACACTATCAGCAGTGATGGTAACAAACAATGTGGAATAAGAACTTGTTCTGTGTGTGTGTCTGCCTTCCTGCCTGAGCTGAACACTGAGCTGCTGTGGTGGTAGGTGGAGGTGATTGTTCCTGGTGCCAAACACTATTCTTTATCGTGGGTGATGTGACGTCTACAACATGGATGTAATTATGTCCTGCAGCTGTCGTGCAAAGAGCAGCTTCAATCCCCGGAGCTTTTGTCTTGATTCATTGTAATAATTTGGTTTAATCTGTTATGATATGTGCTAGAAATAATAGCTCACTGCAGGTGAATGTGAGTCAAATGTCTGTTCATTTTAAAACAGATCAGCACAGGAGGGTGAAAACTGCATGTAAAAGGCAGAACCTCTTCTTACTTCTACAGCTTCAGAGCTAAAAGAGAGAAAATACCGCACTGACGTTCATCAGGTGCCACAAACACGACTCCACGTCGATTATCATGTTCTGCAGCAGCTGGATGTTCAACAAATCTACTTAAAGGTGAAGTTATGTCCATGAAACATGAGTTGTTGAAGTTGAAATAAAATGTCAAATAAAGTGAATATGAGGACAGCTGCAGGACATGTGACCAAACAGCTGCTGTCAGTCTGAGCAGACAGTCCACACCACTTTCCATCGTAGAGCTAGGATTGGGTCCAGTTAATAGAGTGGGTATTGTAAGTGTAAGTGTATTGAAGTGACCGTATTCAGATCAGTATTTGGGTATTTGAGATGTTATTTCAGATGACGTGTTTCAGGGATTTCTAGGTGGAGAAGATAAAGTTTTTTTTAGATTGTTCTCAAACACACAGGTGAAGGTGAAGAATCAGTGTTAGAAAAGAATGGGCAAGAAAAAATCAAGGGCCATCTGAAACGGTGGGAAAGACTCATGGGGAGCATGTCCTACAGAGGGACTAATAATCTCGTGTTCTCTTCCAAACTTCCTTTCACAGCTTCAAGCTGTTCTGGTTGATTTCTAAGTTAGAAGTTTTCTCCAAGCAAAACTTCATTCTTGGCTTTAAATACAGAAAGTCTGAAAAACTCAAATGTCAACTGATGAATTTCATCTTGGAACAATCAAAGATGGAGATTTATGTCAGCAGGAAGAGGAAAACTGAGGATTCAGTGGACGTTGATGTGAAGTTACTGTTTACCAGGATGGTGAAAGCCAGAATAATGGTTGATTTTAATTATTACAAAGAAATGAAAGATGTTAATCAGTTTGCTGTCTCCATTACAACAAGCTGAACTCCACTCTTTGTCTGTCGATCCTCCATCTCTTCCCTCTTACAGTCCTTCAGCCTCTCACTCTCTGCTGCCACCCAGTGGCTGCAGCTGCCCTGCACACCAGTAGGCTCCTGCCTCTTGAACTGAAAAGGAGACAGCTTGTCACACTACGTCACAAGTCTCCCCATCTTACTCACTGTTGTATAGTGAGTAACTACACAGTCCTGAAGTCAGTCAGCATTAACATGAACCCTGGTCTCCTGGGTCAAAGTCCCGTGTTTGTATATATATGCAGGTATAGACTGTATGAATATATAAACATACAAACGGACAGGTAAGCAGGTAGTTATCAGTGAGTAATAGTCACATAAAGGTAAAGTGACACGTCCATCTCAGTGTAACCTTGTCGAGAATGTAGAGCTCTCTGTTCTCAGACCAGTTTAAGTGTGAGAGCGGGAAAGCAGCTTTTATTGTCCTGCCAAAAAGCAGGCGGTTGTCCGCCTCGTGGGATAACTGACTCCCATTGGTGGAGGTTCATCTGCGATGATGCTGGGCTGCCGATGACCCCACCACCATGTTCCCCACACCAGGAACCGGCTCGTGGTGCTTTCTCTCGGGGCTCGGAGCTCCAGACTTGTCTCACCTTTCACATGTCTGATGAGTTTTGTGGTGTGGAATTTTTTTTTTGTTGTGTTCCTCCATGAGGTATTTCTTTGAAACAGACCTGGCAAATTGCAAATTTATTGTCTTTTTTTAGACACCTGGTAGAACTGCAAAACCAGCGAAGCCGTTTTAGCAGTGCGTACAGGATTGTCTGCTCCTCCGATAGAGACCACTGTTCAAACTGTACCGTCGGCTGGTAACAGTTGTTATGGTATATATATATGGTTATATTACATTATAACGTGGATTTCCTGCAGCTGCTTCTGATCAAGACGATTTTAGAATTAATAAATAACATGTCGACTCCCCGACTTTTATTGAACATATAGGATGAGAGTAAAACAGTGAAATTAGGGGTAGGGGAGGTGCTGTAAAACTTTGTCCTCAGTCCTGAACAGCTGCTGTCATTTCTCCAATTAATCAATCAATCAATCAATCAATCAATCACCGTGCCACTGAATTTAAAGAGCAGAAGATTCATCTGACTTCCTTTCCCTTCCCTGAATAAGCAGGTTTTTCCCTTTTGACTACTAGATTATCTTCAGTCTTAATCAGCTGTGTTGCTCAGGTTTCAGGTTTCTCTTCTCTGACTCACCTGTTCGTTCTCAGCAGGTAAGGAAACACTTCCTGCTTTAAAGCCTTGATGAGCAGAGCTTTACTCTGCAAAGACAGGACACACTGCAGCTGACTGCTGGACTTGGTGACAGAGGAAATGAAGCTCTCTGAAGCTGCTGTGTTGGAGATAGTTCACTGTTTCACATGTTTGCTTCAGTCAAAATAACGACTGCTGTTCAACATGTAGTATTTGACTAGAATGGAAGTCGTTCAGATGTCTTTCACAGCAGCAACATCTTCAGCTCCTCCTGCAGGATCATCAGGCACTCCAAAACCAGATTCAATAAATAATCCCTACAATGTGTTCTGGGCCGACCCCGGGAAACCTCCAAGGGAAAGTGCCAGAAGGATCCTGATCAGATGATGAACCACCTTAACGTAACAGAGCAGTCGTTCTGCTGCGAGTTCCCTCTGGATGTCTGAGCTCCTCAGCCTGTCTCAGCATAGAAAGCCTGCAGAGGAAACTCATTTCAGCTGTATCTTCCATTCTTCTGGTCTCCACCTGCAGCTCGGTGAGGGTTGGATTGTGGATCGACCGAACCACAACAATGGTTTGATGAATAATTCCATCAGACGGCTGAGAAGTTCATCGTTGTTGTGTTTGATCAAAGGTCCACCGCCTGAAGCAGCAGACTGAGTGCGACTCAGAGTCCTCTTCTTCAGACTGAACAGCTGCTTTTACTTTGAAAATACTCTGGGAGAGTAACGCTGCCGGTGTGGTTTACTTCCTGTTGTCAACAGATTGTGATAAACAGACAGACAGGTGAGCAGACAGACAGACAGACAAGTGTATGAGCTTGTTTTTATTGGTGAATAAATTATTTATATGTACGTCATACATGTATGATTATCTGTGATTGTTAGAAATGTAGAACAGCCTTTGAGCAAGGCATCAGACCCCTGACTGCTCCGGTGTGACAGCAGAACAATAATCCTGCTTGTCATCTGAATCAGATAACGGTAACCGGTGTGTGTGTGTGTGTGTGTGTGTTTAATCCTGCAGCTTTCAGCTTCTTTAATGATCAGCAGTCAAACATTCAATCACATTTATTCCAGATGAGTTTCAGACTCGTCGACAGAACCATGCTCGATGAGCTTCATGTCGACGAAGGTTGCAGCTCGTTCACGGTTTCATGAAGAGTTCTGCTTCATCTTCAGATGGACAGCGTCCGGGACACGAGGACATCGTCTGAACCCACAGCAGACAGTATGAGTGCATTTGATCCAAAGCAGAAAGCACAAAACAACAACCTCTCTGCTGCGTGTTGAAAGTGGTTTTGAGGCTGATTCGTCCTAAAGTAGATTTACCTTCAATCATCATTTATTAAATCTCCATCCATTAAAGAGCACCGCCCTCCGTCCTCAGCAGTGTCCACTAATCCTGATTACAGAGGGAGAGAGAGGACGGGGTCTCCGCCTGTCACATCCCACCCACAGACGCCTGAACGCATCACACCACTGAGGGCTGGACCGCAGGAGGACAGAGGAGGAGGAGACAGGAGGAGACAGATGAGACAAGAGTAGACAGGACACAAGAGGAGACAAGAGCAGAGAGGAGACAGGAGGAGATAGAGAAGACTAAGAGACAGAAAGAGACAAGAGGAGTAAGGAAGAGATAGAGGAGACAGGAGGAGAGGGGAGACAAAAGTCAACAAGATCCAGAAGGCAGGAGGAGACAGAGGAGACAGGAAGAGACAGAAGGATGAATGTGGAGGACAGCTGAACCTGATCAACATGGACAGCCGAGGGAGGAGAGGAACTAACGGATCATTCAAACGCTCGTCCGTCAAACGCAGCGCGTCCTCTGGATCACAGAAGGTGAGACAGACCTCTGAATGTTCAAACTCCAGAACTTAATTTAAAATCCTCACAGAGATTTCAGATCTGGTGTCTGTGAAGTGATGCAGCATTAAAACTCGGTCCGAATATTCCAGAACCTCTTCGGCTGATTGTCTGTCAGTTTGATTTGACAAACAGATTCTAGACATTGTTGTCAAGTTGTCCTCAGTGGCAAAAGTAAACTAAAGGCAGGAAAAGCTGTCAGTATCTGCAGAAAGTGTTTCCTGTCTGAGGAAAAGATGATGTCCATCTCGTCTCAGAGCTCCTCACTCGGCCCGAACTCCTCTAACGAGGAGTCGTAGCTGAAGAGCGACCTAAGCGTGGAGGCGTGGGCGACACTGTTGCTGTGATGGTCGATAAAAAGACGTTCTTAGAGATAATGGACAGTGAAATCGATGGACCTGATCATACAATTCAGTCTCTATTCAGACACGATGGAATGATGAGCACTGTTTGATGTGAAGAACATCTCTGTTGTATAAACTGAGCCGACAAAATGTTTGAAATCACAGGTCTACCTGTGAATTTTAGTTTGTGATCTGTTTGTCCATGAATGACCTTTAGTGGCCTGCGGGTGGAGCCACCCAGTGGACATGAGGTGAACTGCGCCTATCTGAGTGTTCCTGTCTGTCCAGTGTTTTTGTGTTGGTGGGAGATGGACCACAAACATCATCCCTGAACCATCTGATCTGTAGAGTTTCATTAGCTCACTGTCATTCAGTGTCTGGAGAATATTTCTCCTCCTCTTCCTCCTCTTCATAGTCCTCCTCTCTACTCCTGTTTGTCACCTGAGCAGCTCTCTGAAGGCCGGAGACACTCGGTGAATAACTTCAGTCTTTACCAGGATCTAGTCTGAACTGTGAGGGGAATTTTTTTTTCCCTGAATGTGAATATGGGCCCAGATCTGTGGACGATGAGGAGGCTGCAACCTTCCTCACATAGACAGAAATGTCTGATTTCCATCATGTTTTGATCGTTTGACCTTTGACTTGAGCTTTTTAAATAATGTCATATCTTTGTTCCTCTTCTTCTGTGGTAGTTTAATGCAGAATGAGTAGTAGTAGTAGTAGTAGTAGTAGTAGTAGTAGTAGTTAGTGTGTATGTGTGTGTGTCCTGCAGCTGACAGATGACAAACTTTCCTTCAGGAATCACAGAAACCCTGAAGACCACCACCCCCGGTCACGTGACCTCATCAGTTCTGGGTTCACTGACTTCACAATCAAATGCTTCTTTTCTCAAACAAACGTGACTGAAGTCCGACATGTTTACCTGCCAGCGTCTCATTCTGAGCTGCAACATTTGACATCATAACATCCTCATAATACATGACTGTCAGCTTCTTCTCGACGTACTTTGGATCAAATGAATGCGAGCGTTGATGAGAAATCAAACCAACCAAACCAGAGACCAGTTTTATTCATATTCATATTGATTCACCTGCAGCCTCAGGGTCCACAGGTGTGATGCTCCATCCCAGTGCCTGCTCGGAGCTCATGTCACACAGCTGGTTAATGAGGACTTCCTGTCAGCCACAAAAATACAACAGTCTACATGAGGATTTATTATCATTATCACGGCTCAGAAGATATATTACGTCAAACTTTTACAATCAAATGAGAAACGTTTAATTCTAATGAGTAAAGACATTCAGTGATCGAGAAGCTGCATCATGTCTATTGAACAGAAAAGACACATAACAGGATTTTATTGCGATGGTTTCTGTCTGACGAGTCCAAGGACAGTTTATCTTTCTCATATTTCTCTGGAAAGATATGTTATCAAGAACAACAGCTAATTAAAATGAAAACCATCTGAGGGGCTTCTGCTGTGACTGTTCAGTGTGTGAACACTCATAATGTTCATTGACTGAACGTCTTTGTTTAAATCCGGTTTATAGATGGGCTGAACAGCCGGACTGAAGTCCTGCAGACGTTAGGATGAGCGTTCATCAGACGTTCATGTCATTACTGTTGTCGAAGCTGTTCTGGAGGAAACGTGACCGTTTAATCATCTTGTACCTCACAGCAGCTGTAGGTCAAAGGTCAGAGGTCAGCAGAGGTGGAAAGTGTTTCCTTTCAGGACACTTCATCTGTTTACTCCATTACATTTACTGACCAGCTGTAGTTACTGGTTACTTTACAGAGTCGAGGGCCTATGATGAGTTTATACAACACAATGTAATGCAGCGCTGCAACGAACAAGTTCACGATTGCTTAATCTGTCAGTTATTATCTTAATTAATCAGTTGACGGATCTATGCAGTGCCAGAAAACAATGGAAACTGTTCAGACTGTTTCCTGTGATCAGACATCTCGTTCAATCTGTCGTCCAGAATACAAATATATTACATTTATTTTCACATGAGCCGAAGAGAAGCAGCCAGTCCTCTTCCTGTCCAGTCGATTGGTCAAAAATCATTGGGCTCAAAATGCTTTGTGCAGTTCTACCACAACAACATACTGGTCAGACTTGTTTTGAGCCAGTTAGTGATGTTTTTTAATATAACTGTTGGGTTATTGATTTATTTATCTTGGTGGGCAAGACATAAAAATCAAACAGCAGGCGCTTCTGTTGCAGGTGCAGGTCCACTTCCTGTTTCTATAAGACAGTGATATAACAGCTCATTATGCAAACAAATTGTTCCTGAACATTAAAACCCTCCTAATCCAAATCCCGCTGGGCTCGCTCACACTCTGTTCATTGTCCTCAGATGTTGTTAATCTGTTGTAATTCAGCTGCTCGTTTCTGAAAACACACATTTCCATGTTGTGAAAGTACGGAAGTGTCGCTGAGAGCTGGTAGAGTCAGACTTTACAAGTTTCAACATATGCAAAGAGGCTGCAGCCAAAAATGAATTATAAAGATGAATATCAGTGGTCATACATAAAAAAGACAAAACAAAAATAGGTAATTTAACCAATTTCAACAAGACCAAGCAGTAAAACAAAGCTGATCAAGTTAATGATCATTGAGATTTATTGTAGTGATTGAGTCCGACAGCAGGAACACGAGCGTCCGATCGTCTTTTCATGTGGAATCCTTTTCATACTGAAGCTAAACTCTGCTATGCTTTTAATAGAGACACATAATTCTCTGTCCTTTCTGTAATCGTTATAGAAACATCATGACAGCCATATTTCTGTGATTCTCCAATAAGGATTTTGTGATCCACAGGGTCTGTAAAGATTCTGTGAACAAGCTTCTAAAGAACCAAAGAACAACCATCTCAGTGGTTGTGCAGTGTGGTGCTCTCACCCACACGCTTTTTATTCTTGATTGCACGAGTTTCTCAAGGACTTTAGAAAAACAGGGTAAAGTAGATAAAAGATCAGAGTGAACATGCTGGAACTGAGGGATCTGAACAGCAGTATGACGCTTGGTACAACAAATCTTATGAGGGATAAAGCTAAAACATGGACGATGGGCTCAGCGATAGAGGAAACCACCTTAGGTAGGAGAGTCAAACACATTTATTACCAGGAAACTGCTCCTTGGTTTTCTCAAAACAGAATTCATCTGTATTTTCTGTTTTTAGCCAAAGAAACCATTGGTTTCAGGCTGGTGACACTTCTCACACCATCGGATTACAGGTGTGATGGCCTTTTCAGTCCATTGACTGACTGTTTGATTTTCTCTGAAAAGCTGGGTTTTCGCAGTTTACAGTAATTTTACGAAAAAAAGTAAAAGTAAAATGAAATATTAAATTATTTATTTTTCACAATGGAGGACGTCTGTAGACCTGGAATGATAGATACATAGATAGATAGATAGAGCAATTCCTGAAAAAGATGATTTAAAGTTGACTGATACTGGGTTTCCTGAGTTTTCCCGGCTGGGGGTTAATAAAGTCTGTCTTATGTTGTCATTTTTGGTAATTTGAAAAACTATTTTTTCGACCTTGATCTAGTAAATAACTGGACAACTTATTAAACTCCTCTTTGCATAGACCTCGACCCCTCCTTGAGTTAAGAAAGTTTCTACCCAGATCAAAGCAGTCATTATTCATCACTGGGACCAGTAAGGGAGCAGAACTGGTTGTCTGCCTGTGTCTTCAATGAGGCGGTCCATGAAGGCAACTTTTTTCTTGTTGCTCGAATAATTCCCCCTCCTCTGTGGGTTTTCCCCTGTTGGTCAGACAGAACAACACTTTGACTTTCCTGAGTTTTAACTAAAGTAATCAGGGTTGTATCATGCTCCCAATAATATTTCTGACATGCTTTGTTTTTGATTTTGTAAGGGAGATTTTTCTGATTCAAAAAGACAAATTTAACTAAAATTGATTCAATGATAAATTCATTAAAAAATGTGAAATATTAGATATATTTATATATTTAGACAGTGTATGGAGTTTGGTTGGTGGCTAGTCCAAAATGTTTTTGCTGGGTGTAGTCTCACTGAGCGACTTTGAGCTCCCCAGGTCACTATTACTTAAATCCTGGTAGTGGATCTAATTGTTGTGAAGTAAAAGATTCAGGATTCCTTGCTGTAATGTGTTGGGGGGGTCCAAATAAAAAAAACTCAAGAAGCAGTATTTCCACTTTATCTAAAAATGAAATTCCAACGCTGAGAAGGAAATGTTCAGCTGTTGGATGTTTGGAGGTTTGTGGGGATTTCTTAGAGCAGATTTATTGATCGTGGTTCCAGGTCTGGAAGAAAATACTGACGGGTCATGAGACTCACAGAAGGATTACCTCGGACTGGAGTCATGAGACCAGCTCCAACAAAGAGCCCTGCTGCCTCACATGCTCGTCATATGAACCCACTCAGCTGCAAGTCAACTCCTTTCTTACCTCCTGAGCTGCACTGAGGCTCCAGGCAAAGCCAGAGAGCCGCCCGGTCTTCACAGAGCCGCCTGGTCCTCACAGAGCTGCCTGGTCCTCACAGAGCTGCCCGGTCCTCACAGAGCCGCCTGGTCCCCACAGAGCCGCCTGGTCCTCACAGAGCTGCCTGGTCCTCACAGAGCTGCACAGTCCTCACAGAGTTTCCTGGTCCTCACAGAGCCGCCTGGTCCTCACAGAGCTGCCTGGTCCTCACAGAGTTTCCTGGTCCTCACAGAGCCGCCTGGTCCTCACAGAGCTGCCTGGTCCTCACAGAGCCGCCCTGTCCTCACAGAGCCGCCTGGTCCTCACAGAGCCGCCCGGTCCTCACAGAGCCGCCCGGTCCTCACAGAGCTGCACAGAGCCGCCCGGTCCTCACAGAGTTTCCTGGTCCTCACAGAGCCGCCCGGTCCTCACAGAGTTTCCTGGTCCTCACAGAGCTGCCTGGTCCTCACAGAGTTTCCTGGTCCTCGCAGAACCACCCGGTCCTCACAGAGTTTCCTGGTCCTCACAGAGTCCTGGTCCTCACAGAGCTGCCTGGTCCTCACAGAGTTTCCTGGTCCTCACAGAGCCGCCTGGTCCTCACAGAGCTGCCTGGTCCTCACAGAGTTTCCTGGTCCTCACAGAGCCGCCTGGTCCTCACAGAGCTGCCTGGTCCTCACAGAGCCGCCTGGTCCTCACAGAGCCGCCCGGTCCTCACAGAGCTGCACAGAGCCGCCCGGTCCTCACAGAGTTTCCTGGTCCTCACAGAGCCGCCCGGTCCTCACCGAGTTTCCTGGTCCTCACAGAGCTGCCTGGTCCTCACAGAGTTTCCTGGTCCTCGCAGAACCACCCGGTCCTCACAGAGTTTCCTGGTCCTCACAGAGTCCTGGTCCTCACAGAGCTGCCTGGTCCTCACAGAGTTTCCTGGTCCTCACAGAGCTGCTTGCTCCACAGTCTGGCCAGGATTTTCAGGATGGAGAGACACACCTGTTGATGTTCAAGTAGAGATGGGAGGTGTCGCTGCTCCAGAACGAGCGGTCCACACAGATTTGTCATTCATCACTTTCTTTTGAAGACGATGCATCTCAGAGGTTTGTTGGGACTATGAATGTTTGCTCATTTGATATTGAGAATACTGGAGTGTGTGTGTCAGAAAACCAAAGAGAAAAGTTGCTGTTCTGTCATCAAGTCTTAAAATTATTTATTTTAAAGTGACAGACTCCACATGGAAGTTTCTTCTTTTGATATTCAGAATATTTGATGTTTGATGTCTGCAGAGTACACACTTCACTTACACCAAACAGCAGTCTGTCCATCAGTTGCGCTGGTGTCCATAAAGACTGCAGGAAAAAAACATTTTGTCTTTTCTCAAGTCCTGAAAATCTTCAGAATCATAAAAAACTGAGTTTCTTTCTGTTTTCTAGATTTTGGTGATATCGAGAAGATATCGATATCCTCTTTGAATCTTGAATCTTGAATACCAAAGGTATTAGTTGTGTAGCTGTTAGTATAAAATATCTGTATTTCTGAATTGCCTCACGGGTCAGACCAAGAGGTCCAGAGGCCGGAGGTTCTCCACCCTAGTCCTCACCTGAACCAAACTGAGACTGTTCACAACATGAACCACATGTTTATCATTGTTCTTAGTAGCTTTAATTTGAAAGTCTGGTCAACGTTGCATATTTTTTATCACTAACTTGACTGCAGAGTGCTGCTACAGGATTACTCAGAGCATTATAGTTAGAGGAAGATAGAGGAATGTGTTACTAAACCAGGTCTGTGCTGTGAAGCAGTGTGCTCTGACAGAGGAGCTCCAATAGAACTGGATCGTGCACTCCATCCAGTCAGAGCTCAGCTCTGTCAGGACGGCTTGGTATTGGTCAATGGGGTAAATTAGTATTAAAACTCATGTATATTTACTTTTATGTACCACCTTAGTTCCACTGAAAGAATTGCTTCACACTAAAAACACTTTTTTGAGTCACCAAATTCCACAGAGTCACTTTATTTTACTATCTGTTGATCCTGATCCAGTTTTATAGCGTTTATTGTGATAGAAGTTAGATGAAATCCAGTAATTCTGAAAAATCTGATGTCATGTCCATTCACCCACCTCCTCCACCATGTCAGGTCATTTTCCCACTGTCCCATCATTTCTCTTTCTGTATAAATGTTTCTGATGATTCAGACATTCAATGCCCACAGTACACGTGGCATCTAACCAGAGTTCACAGGACCTCCATTTTAACGGCTAGCATCTCACTCATCATCCCATCAAGTCTCCACGTCCACTGACAGATGGGGGTTCAGATATGTTGAACTGTTAGCTTAGCTTTGTATTAGAACAGGAACTGTTCTGCTGTACCATCGTGCTGTTCACACGCTCAGTTTGTGCTTCTGTGGAGATAAAAAACAACATTCAGTCCATTGTGACGCCTGCAGACATGAAGAAATGTCTTTAGTTCAGCTCAGGTCTCAGGTTAGGTTCTTCTTTCACATTTCTCTGGGAAAATCTGATGATTTGATGGTGATGAGAATGAGGATGAGGATGATAACGATAGCACACAGTCACACACAGAGTCATTAGTGCTCTATGGATTTAAACAGATTTAAAGGACTCTCCCGTGTTTTTCTCTGTGCGGCAGCAGGATTAGGAAGGAGACCATAAGAGGATTTAATGCAGAAAGAAATGGAAAGCTCCACTCTCCCAGTAATTAGCCAGATCCATTCAGACACGAACAGTTGGACGCTTCAGCCATTTGTGGAGGAGCTGCAGCAGCAGGACTGTGAGCGGCGTCCTCGTGTGTGACACCCACTGATGAACACACCGTTTATTCTGAAACACTGATGATTGAATACAGCCTGCAACTGAAAATTTAGTTTAGAAAGATGATGCGGAGAGAGGCAGCAAACCCTCATGTTAGGGAAACTGGAACTAGACATTGTATTAGAAGAAATTGTCATTGTTTGATTTACAGTTGATTGATTGATTACACGTACTGAGTGACTGACAGATATATTTGGAGACTGTGGGACAGAGTCTGGACAAACGGCAGGAGACGGCCGTAAACGTTCGATCTGCAAATCTCAGTTTTACGTCTTGATGATCAAACTGGAGCTTTTGATAGATAGCTATTACAGATAGATATTAAGCTTCAATCAGATGACTCTTCCATTTTCTACGCTGTATGTCAACATATGCTTTACCCTCGTGTTTTTGTTCTAAAGATCTTTTATAATTCAGTCATAAAGGTCTCTGTAGTTGACACCCCTGTTGTGTTTCCTCGACTATGAAACTGGATAAATGAGTAAAAATGAAGTGACATTGGTAATGAATAGCTGCTGTGGAAAGTTTCTTTTTATTTAACAGACAGATGTTTTTCTCATTGTTCAGAGGTTGAGACTGTGAAGAAAGAGAAGCAGCTGTGTTCAAACTCCTGATGTTTCTGTGCTGTCCTGATCTTCACATCCTGTTTCTCTTCAGACGCAGAGAGCGTGGATCGAGAGAACGTTCCAGAAGAGAGAATGTATCCAGATCATTCCCAGCAAAGACCCCAGCAGGTACCAGCACACCTGCACTGCTTCCCATTAACCACAACTTTAATTTAAGAATACCTCTGAATGCAGGGGTTGAATGAAGTGTTCGACCTCTCAAAGATAAAGTTTTAGAAGAATGAAAACATTTTCAGCAGTGCATGATGATATGTGTAACATAACATGACATCAGTGTAACGGTGACATGTGGCAGCTGGATGGATTGTAAGTTTTATATATATATATATATATATATATGTGTGTGTGTATATATATGTATATATATATACATATATACATATATACACACACATATATATGTGTGTATATATATATATATACACACATATATATATACATATATACGTATATATATGTATATAAATGTATATACACAAAGAGGAAACTCCATAACTTTAGATTCTCAGAATGAAGACTGTGGCTTTTGTCCTCCATCACTTGCATTAGAAACATGTCCTGATCTGATAATGTTACAGCAAGAAAAACTTGGTTCAGCATTCATGAAACGGGCTGAATGTTGGTTTAAGTAGTGAACTGTCCTTTAATGGCTGTGTCTACACGGGATGCATTAATGTACAGTTCTGAAGGTCACCTGTGTGAGCAGAACTCAAAGTCCAACACACAATCACGGATCCTACTTGGAGAACAAGCTGGAGTTCACCTCAGTGATTGTCAGTGTGGTCTACAGTTGTTATTTCTACATGCTCCAAGCTGTTGACAGTTGTCCCTGTCCTAAAGAAACCTCATCTCACTGCCTAATATATGTATATACATACATATATATACATATATATATATACACACACACACATACATATATACATATATATACATATATGTACACATATTTTTTTATCCAGGCAGTCCTTCTAAATACTATTCCCAGACCAGGCGGTGATGCTGCCTGTCTGGACGCTCTCTGTGGTGCCGGCATCCAGAGTCTTTAGCACCTTTAGGGAAATCTAAAGGTGCTAGAGACGGTGATGGGCCAAGGTGATGCAGACACTCAGGTGTCTGAAGCTGTCCACCCTCCACCCGGGGCCCCACTGATCCTGAGGACATGGTAGTTGTTCTCCTGCTTCTCTCCAAAGTCCACTATGAGCCCCACATCCTTGGGGGTCTCCTTTGTCGATGGTGA
This sequence comes from Chelmon rostratus, assembly GCF_017976325.1. NCBI lineage: Eukaryota > Metazoa > Chordata > Actinopteri > Chaetodontiformes > Chaetodontidae > Chelmon > Chelmon rostratus. Next base: position 32,241,877 of record NC_055658.1, read on the forward strand.
GGAGGGATGAGGTGTGGTGTGGGGTTGGCTTGTCAGGAAGGTGAAGTTCCAGTTTGACAGGGGGAAGTTACTTCCCAGGTCATTGGTGTAGACCAGGTGATTTATGGCATCGCCTGTGGATCTGTTGGAGTGGTATGCAAACTGCAGCGGGTTCTGGATCAGAGGTACTGAAAAGGTGATGAAGTATTTCATGAAACTCTCAGAACCCTTCATCACAACGGAGGTCAGCGCTATTGACCGGTAGTCATTTAGGCAGTGAGATGAGGTTTCTTTAGGACAGTGACCACTGTCAACAGCTTGGAGCATGTAGAAATAACCATTAAAGGACAGTTCACTACTTAAACCAACATTCAGCCCGTTTCATGAATGTTTTTCTTGCTGTAACATTATCAGATCAGGACATGTTTCTAATGCAAGTGATGGAGGACAAAAGCCACAGTCTTCATTCTGAGAATCTAAAGTTATGGAGTTTCCTCTTTGTGTTTCCTTCCTGATCTTCAGTCACAAAAAGAGGTTTTATACAAAGATGAAGACATTTGTCTTCTGTCTGATGTTTGCTGTTGTTCAGGTGCAGTTGTGGTCAGCTGGTGACGCAGCACACCCTGATCCCTCCAGTAGCCAAAGAGGAGGGAGCCCTTCTGGTTCAGCTGGAGGTCCAACCCACAGAGAGATGGAGCCCCCTCAAACACACCCAGACCTCCCCCACCGACGCCTATGGAGTCATCGAGTTTCAGGGAGGAGGACACGTCAACAAGGCCATGGTGCTTAATGCACTTAACATTAAATAGTAATAATAAGATCAACAGCACAAATTCCTGCTGTACCAGTGGTTCATCAACAGCTCCTCCTCCTCCCCTCTCTCCCCTCTCTCCCCTCCTCCTACTCCTTCAGTATATCCGGGTCTCCAATGACACTAAACCAGACCACCTGCTCCATCTGATGGTGAAGGATTGGCTGCTGGAGCTGCCCACGCTGCTCATCTCCGTCCACGGAGGCCTGCAGAACTTCGACCTGCCTCCAAAACTGAAGCAGGTTTTTGGGAAAGGGCTGATCAAAGCAGCCGTGACCACCGGAGCCTGGATCTTCACCGGGGGAGTGAGCACCGGTACGACACACCCAGTCACAAACTCTGCTTTTTACTTTTCACTGTTTCCCAAGATGAAACAACAAGATGTGACATGTTGATCAGTGAGCTCAAGTTGGCTGGTGTGTTTTTGAACTCTGGGCAGATGTGGCTCCGGTCTGGATCACCCACCTGTGTGTGTATGTGTGTGTGTGTGTTTGTGTGTGTGTGTGTGTGTGTGTGTGTGTGTGTGTGTGTGAATGAGCAGGAACCCTCTGAAGCACTCTGTATAGAAGCATGACGTGGCCATTTACCAAGCTGTTTCCTCCAGTTTCCAGTCTCTGTGCTAAGCTAAGCTAATCACATCGTCATAGCTAATGTGTGCAAAAGCCAGGAGAATATTATCACGAAGTCCTTTTAATTAAGAAAGAATCCACATCAGTTCAAGAAGCCACAGACATAATGAGTGCTGTCATTGTCCGTAAGAAGCTTGACACAGTAATATGTTAGCAGCTGCTAATGCTAACTGAACACAAGCTATGAAGCTGCTGTTTGAGTTCTACGTGTTTTTTATCAGCAGAAGTTGTTTGTGATCATGTGATGAACGACCAAACAGTGAAAATGATATCAGATATTATCTTTCTGAACTCTGTGACCCTCCACCTGGACCCTGATCGTCTCCTGTGGCGTCTCAGGTGTGATCCGTCATGTTGGAGACGCTCTCAAAGATCATTCGTCAAAGTCCAGAGGAAAAGTCTGCGCTATCGGCATCGCACCATGGGGCATCATCGAGAACAAGGAGGACCTCATCGGGAAAGACGTAAGACTACACCAGACTAACTGGACTGGACTAAATGAGAGTGAACCAGACCAAACCCACTGAACCAGACCAGTTATTATTTCTATTAAAGAAATTTAAAAGTCTTTATCAAAAAGCTTGTTAATTCAGCTGTGTCTCCTGGAAATGAAGTTTCTATACAACTTATTTGCATTAATAACTCGGTCGTGCTGACAGGTGTAATCGCTGTCTGGATTATGTTTGAGTGAATGTACTGTGCTGGAGTTGCAGGGAGGCGGTCGGGGTGGATGCAGGGTGTAGTCCACGACTGTGACACCAGTTTCTACCGTTCACATCCAGAATGTGGTCAGGGTTAGGCAAAAAAAAGACTTTGATTAATGTTAGAGAAAGATCCTGATCCTGATCGCTGCTGGCTTTTTCTGTGTTAAAACAGACCAGGATCTGTTCCTAATCAGTGCTGTCAGTGCCTGAACATAACCATAAAAAGCTGAATAATACAGGCGATACGAGTGGATAGTGCATCGCCAGATCGTCCATTCTGGCAGAAAGCAAGTTAAATATGATGTCAGTAAATACACATTCAGGGTAATTGGTTTGGATAAACTGGATCATCCTGTGGCGTGCACAGGGGGGGCCAAGTTTTTGAAAAACGCGCGCTAAAGTGCCCCCTGGGAGCCAAAACGCGCACTAAAGTGCCCTCTTGGACTCCAAAACGTGTGCTAAAGTGCCCTCTTGGGAGCCAAAACACGCGCTAAAGTGGCCCCTGGGGGCCAAAACACGCTCTAAAGTGCCCTCTTGGACTCCAAAACGTGTGCTAAAGTGCCCTCTTGGACTCCAAAACGCGTGCTAAAGTGCCCCCTGGGAGCCAAAACACGCGCTAAAGTGCCCCGTGGGAGCCAAAACACGCACTAAAGTGCCCCCTGGTAGCCAAAACGCATGTTAAAGTGCCCTCTTGGGAGCCAAAACACGCTCTAAAGTGCCCCCTGGGAGCCAAAACACGCTCTAAAGTGCCCTCTTGGACTCCAAAGCGTGTGCTAAAGTGCCCCCTGGGAGCCAAAACACGCGCTAAAGTGCCCCCTGGGAGCCAAAACGCATGTTAAAGTGCCCTCTTGGGAGCCGAAACATGTGTTAAAGTGCCCTCTTGGACGCCAAAACGCGCCCTAAAGTGACCCTTGGGAGCCAAAACGCGTGCTAAAGTGCCCCCTGGGAGCCAAAATGCATGCTAAAGTGCCCTCTTCAGTGGCGAGGATGCGCTATATGTGCCCTTTTTTTCCTTTTCGCCCCTGCCCTTCAAAATGTCTGTGCACGCCACTGGGATCATCACCACAACTCAGTGACTCGTCCCACCTCTGACTCAACCCGTCACGTCTGTTGCAGGTAACTCGGCCCTATCAGACCATGTCCAACCCGCTCAGCAAGCTGTCGGTCCTGAACAGCAGCCACTCCCACTTCATCCTGGCCGATAACGGGACCAACGGGAAGTACGGAGCGGAGGTCCGACTCCGCCGGCAGCTGGAGAAACACATCGCTCTGCAGAAGATCAACACGCGTGAGTCCCACACCTGTGACACGCGACCTGCTGAAGCAACCAATCGCTGCACTCACAAACAGACGCGTGGAGCCTTTCAGCCTTCAGTGCAGCGTTTAAAGGGCCAGTTCACCCAAACAACCATCCAGCCAACAGACCTGCTCTCTCTCCTACGCTGGCGTCTGGCCAGTCAGATACTTGTGGCTGGATTTGTTCAGGTTCACAGTCGGACTCACGACACACTGATCTATTCATTCCTCTGCTTGTCCTACATTACCCACAATGCAACAGAACTGCTGACAGTTGTAGCATAGATTGGTGTGTGTTCTGTTAGAAGTGGCGAATGTGGTCAGTTCACCTCTTTTTTACTCCACAGCAGAAACAGATTGGTTCAGATTCAAAAGATAATTTCCACAAACATCGATAAAATTATGCAAACATGAGATGACAAGTCTGAGCTGGAACTTTAGGCCTTCAGCTCAGTTTAACAGGACGTCTGACGGCAACACAAGACAACTGTGCCTGTGCCTGTTCCTGCTGTGGTTCCCAACGAGGCTCACCAGTACTTCCTGTGTCCATGTGACCAACCATGTGACCTGTGGGTTTCCCTTTGTCATCCTATGCCTGGAGCTGTCTGTAAGGCAGGGACAGCAAAGGGAGGCTCAGCCGTCACCTCTGACTTCAGCCACAGGGGAGCACACACACACACACACCACAGAACACACACACACAAACACCACAGAACACACGCACCACAGAACACACACACACACACACACACCACAGAACACACACACACACACAAACAACATAAAAAAAAACACACACACACACACACACCACAGAACACGCACACACACGCAAACACACACACACAGTCAAAAGTTGTCAGCAGGCACTGAAAATGCTAGCAGATTAGCCCGCTAGCAGTCACACTGGCTCAGCCACTGGTCGGTCAGATGACTCGCGCCTCACAGATCGTAGAGACCGTGGAGAGTCTGCTTGTTACAGACGCTGAGTGTTTCTGTGTTTGTCAGGTCTGGGTCAAGGCGTCCCTGTGGTGTGTCTGATCCTGGAGGGGGGTCCTAACGTCATCTCCATCGTGTTGGAGAGTCTGAGGGAGGAGCCTCCCGTCCCCGTCGTCGTCTGTGACGGCAGCGGTCGTGCCTCCGACATCATTTCCTTCGCACACAGATACTGTGGGGAAGACGGGTGAGTGACATTCATAGGTTACAGTCCGGCAGGACAGGATCCGTTTAGTGTGTTCTCAGAGGAAAAGTCCTCTCGATGAGTTCGACCAGGTACACAGAATAGCTGCTTCATTCCCGCCTGCCTGGCATCAGCTGGTCACGAGAGGCCCAGTACTCAAAGCAGTGCAACCCGGCCCTCCTGTGTGGTCCCTGAACCAGACACCTGAGACTGGAGCTCAGCCTGTAGGACGAAGACCTGCTTCTGTTAGCATGTTAGCTCTGCAGTGAGGGTCAGACTCATCGCTGCTGAACCACAGTGACATCAAAAAATAAAGAGAGGTTTGTTTGTTTGCTTGTTTTGAATTCCACATGTACAGCTCCCATGATGCTTAGCACTGTGGCTAAGACTCACAGGAGCTTTAAACTACCTGGAGAAAGACCATCAGCAGTTTGTGGGTTTGTCGATCTTCTGCAGGTTTTTGTTCTGGTTTCAGCATCTTTTCAGGTGAAGGGCCAAACTGCGTCTTGGAGGACCCAACTGCTTCCTCGCCATCTGTGTGACCGACATGACGAGAGCATCCTCCACCCGCAGAGCGTCACATGACCGTCTGCTGTTTGTCCTGCACAGGTTGCTAAGCGACAGCGTCAGAGATCAGTTGCTGGTCACCATCCAGAAAGCCTTCAACTACGGTCGCAGCCAGGCGCAGCAGATCTTCCTCATGGTGATGGAGTGCATGAAGAAGAGAGCTCTGGTAGGTCAGACAGGCGAACACCTGATCCCAGGCCTGTCCAGCACAGTCCACAGCCCATTTTCCATCAGTGCAACAATAAAACTGCTGTGTTCATCCACAACTCATCCATCCTGTGTGTCATTATTCATGTTTCATCATCTTTAATCAATCCTGTCAGTCATCACCCCTTCATGATGTGACGACCAATGAAATCTCTGCCTGGATTATGGCTTCCTCCCACAGTCCAAAAACAAGCTGAGGTTAATTGATAACTCTAAATTGAATGAGTGGTGTGCATGGTTGTCTGTCTATGTGTGTAGCCCTGTGGCAGGCTGGCGACCTGCCCAGGGTGTCCCCTGCCTTCGCCCGGGATAGGCTGGGATAGGCTCCAGCCCCCCCGTGACCCTGCAAAGGATTCAGCGGTGTATAGATAATGGATGGAAGTCAGAGTCACATCCTGTCCTGTCAGCGGACGAGACACCACAGTGTTGCACAGTACAGACAGTTTGAGGATCTTCCTGTTCCAGCAGAACCAGAACTGTGGAGTTCACGACCGACAGACGGTCTGATCAGGTGTTGTCATGAAAAACGAGTGAAATGTTTTCACATGAACTCGTCTCACTGATTCGTTCCGCATCAACATGACGTGACCTGTCAGAAACGTTCATTAACAGCATTTCCTCGTTATGTTAACAGTAAAAACAATAATCCAGGCAGCAGTATACTCCTTTTAAAATGCAACATGTAAATGTAACAGATTAATCTCTCTCACACATATATGTGTGTGTGTGTGTATGTAGTGTGTAATTAAAAATAAACAATTGAACATGTATTAGTTTAGTTAGTTCTTTGTAGTAAAGATGTAAATAAAACACAATTACAGCATTCTTACTTTTTTATTTTCATTATAGAAAGTGACGCTGCAGTTTACAGAATCAGTTCTGTCGGATGACCGGGGGGTTCTGGTATCCCATCATACCTTCATAGACAGAAATACCACAACGAGCTTAACAATATTGTGTGTATGATTACAGTCAAATCCAATTTAAGATGTATGAGATGGCTAAAACTTTCAAGTATCATCGGAGAGCTAATTTCAGTTTAATAGAAAATTCTACAAATATTAAAACAGTTTGTAATGAAGAAGCAATAAACAACTTGTACAAGCATGAGGCACGAGTTCCTGGGCGGGGAGGGATCATCAGACCACGTCCATGCCTCTGACCCCATCTCCCCTAACTTCAGCCTCGGGCCACCGCCAACGTCAAGCTCTGTGATTGGCTGTCTGTCAGTGAAGTGGCTGCTCTCCTTCAGGCTTCTTGTAGCTTTAACCAGATGTTCCCTAACAGGGTTCATCTTCTGTTCTGGTGGTTGAACAGTTTCCTGTTATCACAGACTGTCAGTCACCAGCACTGCTGCAGTTAAACAGAGAGGAGGATCCCAACAACAGACCGCCTCCACCATCGCTGACAGCTCTCGTTCCTGATGGAAAACCAGTATAAGACCAGCAGCAGGGTGGACCTGCTCACTGTGACATTAACAGAATGACAAAGGTTTTACCTTTGACCCAAAACTGCACCACTTAAAGGAGATTGTTCTGTGACCCTCCGCCATTTATTTAATCCCACAATCCTCTGCTCTGAGAACAGCTGCAGCAGCAGACTGGCCATACATTTAAATAAAATCAGTTCACTTAAAATGATTGTTGTTAGATTAAAATGCTGCAGGTTCACATATTTCTACATTCAGCGATCAGGATAAACCAGCACTGACTGAACCGGTCACATGTCTGTCTGTCTGTCTGCCTGTCTGTCTGTCTGTCTGCCTGTCTGACTGTCTGTCTGCCTGTCTGTCTGTCTGTCTGCCTGCCTGTCTATCTGTCTGCCTGACTGACTGTCTGTCTGTCAGCCTGTCTGTCTGTCTGTCAGCCTGTCTGTCTGACTGTCTGTCTGTCTATCTGTCTGCCTGACTGACTGTCTGTCTGTCAGCCTGTCTGTCTGTCTGTCTGCCTGTCTGTCTGTCTGTCTGTCTGTCTGCCTGACTGACTGTCTGTCTGTCTGCCTGTCTGTCTGTCTGTCTGTCTGCCTGCCTGCCTGCCTGTCTGACTGTCTGACTGTCTGTCTGTCTGCCTGCCTGCCTGACTGTCTGACTGTCTGTCTGTCTGCCTGCCTGTCTGCCTGTCTGTCTGTCTATCTGTCTGCCTGACTGACTGTCTGTCTGTCAGCCTGTCTGTCTGTCTGTCTGCCTATCTGTCTGCCTGACTGACTGTCTGTCTGCCTGTCTGTCTGTCTGTCTGTCTATCTGTCTGCCTGACTGACTGTCTGTCTGCCTGACTGACTGTCTGTCTGTCAGCCTGTCTGACTGTCTGTCTGCCTGTCTGTCTGTCTGTCTGTCTGTCTGTCTGTCTGCCTGCCTGCCTGTCTGTGTGTCTGCCTGCCTGTCTGTCTGTCTGTCTGTCTCTCTGTCCTCCACTTTGGTCCAGACTGAAATTTCTCCACAACTCTCAAATGGATTGTGATGAAATGTGTTTCAGGCGTTCATGTTCCCCTCAGGATGAACTGTAATAACTTTATTGATCCTCTGGCTTTTCCTCTAGCGCCACCAACAGTTAAACATGTTATTGTGTCCAACACTTTGCTTTATGACCAAATACCTGCAGAACTACAGACATTCAGCATCAGCAGGACTTTGTGTTCACTGCTGATCCTGATGCTAGCCTGCTACAACACTAAATTAAGATGGTGAACATTAAACTTGCTAAACAGCATGTTAGCATTGTGAGCGTGATAGCATGCTGATGTTAGCAAGGGTGCACAAGTAACCAGGCAAAGCATGCAACTCCCCAGGGGTCCCAGACCCCCATGGGCCCCAAAAAGACTCACTACATGCATACCTGTTTTTAGTCATTTAATGTTATGACTGCCTCCGGTGCTCACATGGAACATATTCCTATTTGTTTCTTTGTTTTTCTCGATGGGAGTGTTTCATGTCGTTCTGTTTTTGTACCACCTTTGTCATCTCCTCCGGCTCGTATGAGTTTGGTCGTCCATGTTTGTATCAGTCTGCAGTTAATCTTCCATCCTGCTCGACCCATCAGCATTTTATTTTTAATGCACATTTATGACTGTATGCTAAAAAAAAAACAGTTGTTGAAACTGTTGTTGAAAAAACAGTTTTATGTTTCTGCAAGGGTCAACGTAACTAAAAGACCTAAAGGAATTCAATAATCAATATGTTGTGATCCACTAAAGATCCACTAAACAATACAGGATGAATAAATCCCCATTTTTGTTATTGATTGTAAGCCTGGCAGAGATCTGCACTCTCCTCAGTTATGTGATAGGATAATGTGTGTAGATCACAGTGTTGTGTGTGTAGGTCACAGTGTTGTGTGTCGTGTGTGTAGATCACAGTGTTGTGTGTTGTGTGTGTAGGTCACAGTGTTGTGTGTGTAGGTCACAGTGTTGTGTGTCGTGTGTGTAGATCACAGTGTTGTGTGTGTAGATCACAGTGTTGTGTGTTGTGTGTGTAGATCACAGTGTTGTGTGTGTAGATCACAGTGTTGTGTGTTGTGTGTGTAGATCACTGTGTTGTGTGTTGTGTGTGTAGATCACTGTGTTGTGTGTTGTGTGTGTAGATCACAGTGTTCAGGATGGGCTCAGAGGGACAGCAAGACATCGAGATGTCCATCCTGACAGCTCTGCTCAAAGGTAACACATCACAGCTGCAGTTTGCACACACACCCTCCACACTGGAGCGAGGTGTGTTTTCTGTGTGAGGAACACCTGGTGTGTCTGTTGATGTGTCCTCAGGTACGAATGCGTCGGCGTCGGACCAGCTCAGCTTGGCTCTGGCCTGGAACAGAGTGGACATCGCTCGCAGTCAGATATTTGTGTACGGACTGCGCTGGCCTGTGAGTTTGCAGATGCTTATAGATTCATTTACTGATCTGTCTTCGTCTTTGTGTTTGTCCTGCTGTCCTGCTGGGGACAAACATGGACGCTTTCGTTTGCCGCCACCATGTTCTGTTCCTCAGTGCTGCAGTCACACGGCAACAGCCTCAACTCAAAAACTGCTGCATCACGACTGGTTTGATCAGAGCAGCCATCATCAGAATCTGAATCTAATGTTGCTAAATCCTTATTGGAGCAGAGGTGTGTGACATCACCTTTTTATTAGAACTGAGACCCGCCTACTTCAAAGCAGTGGGGAGAGTCAGAGAAAAAAATAGAAAGTGAATCTGTCATCAGCACAGAGTAAGACCACCACTGCTGCACCTCTCATTTAGTCTCTATTTGATTCTATTATTACTTTTATTGTGTACATATACTTTTAGACATTTATTTGCATTAATTGGTGTAACGTGGAACATCTCCTCTTGGGGTCTCTGCAGCTGGTTCAGTCCTGCTGCAGGTTATCCTGTCTCGTCTGTCCAGCTGCTAATGAGCAGACTTCCTCCACTTCTCCTCCTTTAGATGTTCTTCTTACATCTTAAGCTGTAACAGCAGAAGAGGAAAAACTGTTTGCCCAGCTCATTTATCCTCCATGTAAAGTCTATGATCTGTCACTGAGCGGATGTTCGATGGTGTTTCTGCAGCCGGTGAGCACTTTACCCACCGACCGGCCTAAAAGTCCTGCAGGCCAGCGAGCAGCTGCAGGAGGAGGAGCCGGCAAAGGGAAGGCCAGAGGCAAAAAAGGAAAAGGAGGCAAAAGCAAACCTGAACCACCCGAGGAGACGGACCCCCGGAAACTGGAGCTGCTCAGCTGGGTAAGAGACAAAGCCGACATCATGTGGAGGAGCTGAGCGTCAGCCGACCATCAGCCTGGCCGGCTGTCTGCCTGTAGTTCCTGTCTGGCTGAAACTGTAAACTGATGCAGCACATTTAAACATCCTGAAGGTTCCTGTGGATGAAAAGCACAACATGATGCCAGTTTGTGCTTCGCTCAGCAGGGCTGCAGAATCCATCACAGAACAGCTTTTTATAGCCCACCTAAATCTGAAACAGGTCAGGTGTGTCGCATCAGTTACCATGGCGATGAAGCCAGGCTAAGAGAGAGCCACCTTCATGATGCTGAACATTTTGCTAACCCTCTGATCTCCACCTCTGAACAGCCGGCCAGCGTTAAACTGTGAACCGCGTTATGTTCCCAGTATTCAGACGTGTTAATTACTGCAGGTTAGTCAGGTGACTGTGGTGGGAGGTATTGATGATGATGGTGATGATGATGATGATGTTTTGGCAGGTGAACTCTCTGGAGCAGGCCATGATGGACGCTCTGGTGTTGGACAGAGTGGACTTTGTCAAGCTGCTGATCGAGAATGGCGTCAACATCCATCACTTCCTGACTATCCCTCGTCTGGAGGAGCTCTACAACACGGTGAGACACACCTGAGGACACCGCGACCCCCCTCGGGGTCTGTGCGTACTAACAATCACCTGTAGTACAGCTACCAATGGTAGTGGAGCTACCAGAAATACCAGTAATATTTCTGGGAATTTGACGTCGCACATACATGGCGTGTAGGACAGAACATGTGACATCACCGGTGTGTCATGTGACGTTACATTCACCAGCAGATGTTCTTTTCATATGAAAACAAAAACAAGAATAGAATAAAAAATAATAGATAAAGAAATAGACTGATGATTTTATGAATTCAGCATTGAAGGATTCAGCCTTTAGAGCCGTATTGGGGGAAATGAATGAATATGGACGGATTAATAGTGACTGAAAAGATGTGAAACCATTAATGAGTGGTGGGATTGGTGGGACCTCTTGGCTACAGCATCGCTTAAAGGAGAGTCTCACACCAGCTGCTTTATAAATTTGAATTAATGATGCAAACTTTATTGATAGATTGATTTAGTGGGATAACGCAGATTTTATCATTATTAATTACACATTTGCATCCCAGAGACATGAAATTCAAACTTAACGTCTCAGGAAGAGCTGAAACCATCAGTGAACTGATTCACTAGTGGAGGAATATGTCCTCACACAGACGGAGGCCTGTGCATGTTGTCCTCCATCGCCTCCACTGGGATCTCACGGTGAAGACATGTTCAGGTCCAGTAGCAGGACGAACGATTCCAGCGTCGTCAGAGGGGACGACGGACAACGTTTGTTCATTCTCTGATTTTTTTGGTGCATTTGAAGTTGTTGTATTTGTGTCGCTGCCACCAAACAGCTAAAAACCTGTGATTTCAGGTTCGAGTATGAATCTGTGAATCGACAGCAGCTGACTGTCTTCAGTCTGAACCACTTCTCTTCACAGAGATGGTGATTCATGTTGATTCAGTCCTTGCAGGTGTAGAAAGGCGCTCCTGCGGTGGATGAAAGGTGATGACGTTTCAATCAAACAGCGTTTCTGAGCTCTTCAAACGTTTCTCTTCTCGTTCTGAAGATGAGTTACGAAACAAAAGCTTTCTGCTTTAACCTCCATAGTCTCACTGACATGTTTATCTGCAGCTTAGCATCCATCAGTGATCCACTTCATCTTGTGTTATATCACTGCCGTCTCTAATCTTTATCTGCTTCTAAAAAGCTCTTAAAACAACATGTGGCGCTCATGTGAGTCACAGTATTGTCCGTCTGCTGCCGTCTGTCTGATGGCGTTCACGCTGTCGGTCATCTGCTCCTGTGAAGTGAAACCGTCCAGCGAGAACGAGCAGATGGAGTCAGTTCACACTTTGACTTTCAGCCGTTATTCAGCGTCTTTAATTATTGATCAGTGGCAGCGTTCTCTGACCACATGATCGTGCTTTTATTTTGTAAACTTCTGCTGCCCAAATTAATGAATCAAAGTAACAAAAAACTAAACTGCAAAGTAACATAAATAACACAGTTCACGTCACTGTGTTCCAGGAGTTTGCCATATTGAGATATCTACTGGACAAACATTGTTATTAATGTTGTGATGTAGTTGTGAGCCTCATATTAAAAGGGGCAACAGTTTGATTAAGGAGATAAATGAGAGCTGCACTCATCGCTTCATCCGAGGTGACCGAGGTGTTTGTGGTTGATCTCCAGGTGAAGCAGAACAGAATGAAGCAGCTGAGGCAGGAAAACAAGCTACAGGTGCCTCTTTGCTTCTCTTTGGGTACATCCCATTTCTCTTAACTGCATTCATGTTTCCCTCGCTCGATGTACCCTGTGAGAGCCAGACAGGAAGTCAGAAACAGGAACAGTTTCGAGAATCCGGTACATTTTCAAAATAAAACATCCTGTACAGACTTCCGATCATGCATCAACAATAAACACTTTATTATTTTTGCACTGTATTTAGTCCCACAGGGATGTTGGTTTGTTGCAGTACAAACTGCTCAACACACAGAAAGAAAGATGAAATTCTTGAAAAGGATTAAACGAGTGTACGAGAGGAGGTAAAAAAAACTACGAAGTTCCAAACAGCTATAAAGATGACATAACCAAACGATAAGATAAGATAAAAGAAAACTTTATCAATGTTCTGCAAGTGAAATTGTTCTGGACCCACTGAGGCAGAGGCAGACACCAGTACAGAGTTCAAGGTTTTAATGGAAACAGGTTGGCTAAAAGGCACAGGTGGTGGTGGCAGAAGACTGGCTGGCTGGCTGGGAGCTGGAACAGCCGAACGCAGGGAAAAGCAACAGCAGCGAGGCAAACACGAGAAAGATCTCATCAGGTACACTGGATACAACAGGAGAACGTTTGACTCTACCGAACAGGATGGAATAATCTGGCCCAGGCGTGGACTCGGGTTTATATGTAGAGGCTGATTGGTGGGAACTGAGATCAGGTGTGCCTCGTCTGCCGAAGTCTCAGGGAGAGAGTGAGCGCCTCAACCAGCCACGCCTCCTGCAACACACACACCCTGCATGGAGAGAAAAGAAAAAGAGAGAACCAGAAACACCAGAACAAACCCAACACAGAACACAGACCACAACAATCAACCCCCGGACCAGGGAGGTTCTGGTGTTGCAGAGAGCAGCAATAGCAGTAGAAGAGTATGAAGAGAAATTGAACGTGCATTGAAATGAGCTGATTTGCCCATTCCCGATACACAGTTATTGCGATGATGCGCTAGAATTCCTGCAGGAGAATACGGCCAGATGCTAACAGCTAGCAGCTCTATGTCTCTCGTGCAGTGCTGCTCCTTAACACTGATTAACTTTACCTGGGTTTCACCTGTTTATTAAACCTGTGAACACACCTGAGTGACACTTGTCTGCTGAAACAAGGCCTGATTTAGAAAAGACAACGCAGCTCATGTTTAAAACTGATATTCACTGAACCACATTGAAATATTTAAGAAAACATTTTCCGTGACCTTTCAAAAGCTTTTTGTGAGTCTTCCCCAAACTTTTCCAGGCTTTTTAATGACCCTGTCAGACCTGTTTTGTTGTTGCTTGACTTCTCATCACTTTCCTGTTTGTTTGGCTTTTTTTCCTGCTGCAGAAGTTGGGACCCCCCAACACGCTGCACTTTGTGGTCAGAGATGTGAAAAAGGTGAGTCATTTGTCAGCGACGGAGCTGCAGCCTGGATTCGATTAACACTGAGGTCATGACATGCCTGAAATCCTCCAGTACATCCGAACATTTGTCATCAAAGAAATAAGATAAGAGGTTTATGACAACCCGCCACATCTCAACACATTACTCAACCTGCTGTTTCTGGCTTCTTTCACTTTGTAATGTGATGATGTGACCGGACGTAAGGGCTGATCTGACATCAGATTGTATGATTGTTCCTCAGTATTACTATTGTTGCTGTGATTTCTTAGCTGCAGAGGTACATCCTTTCCTCCCAGGCTTATCTTAATGTTTTCTGCCCCAGCAACAATAATACTGTACACTATCTTAACTAAAGTGTTGCCCTAGTTCACTAAATGTAAGTTGTTTTTGTCAGGCCGGGACTCAGAACAGGACTCAAACGCAGAGATTTCAACACACAGATCTTTATTGAACTCAACTCAAGACCCACCTCAATGAGTGTCAAACAATTAGGCTCTAGAATTATACTAGGCAAAAGGCTATAACTATAAATATTTAGTATGAAAAATAACAAAGAACAGAAAACGCTCACTATGAGGATTAAACTAGAAAACACTGACTATAAAAATAAAGAACAAAAGACGCTCCAGAAGGAGGAAAACTCTACGAGCTATGAATACAGAAAACCTACAGAAGCTAGATAAAGAAACCTATAAACTCAAAATACACTCCTAAATAACGGAGGAACTAGAACCGTAGAAACAAAATAAAACCAACAGAAAGTCACTCAATGAACTAAACTTTGGAAACAAACCAGAAACTATATTATCAAACTTACAAACCAAAAACACTCACGAAGAGGAAACTAGAGCTTACGGAAAGACAAGGGAGACGCAGACTATTTAACACATGGAGGGTAATCAGGAACAGGTGGAGACAATAGGTAATCAGGGCGGACACACGGGACACATGAGGAAGGGCTAGTGCTCTGAAACGAGAGGAGAGTTAGACCTTCAAAATAAAACAGGAAATGACAAGACAACAACCCCATGACAAGACAAACCTCACCGCAGTGTGACAGTTTTTAGTTTTGAGGAACTGTGGATGTTTGTTAGACAGAATGAATCATTTCTCTTAGTGAGAGAAGAACTTCTGATAAAAGAGCAGATCCAGTGAAAGATGTTTAAAACAATGATCTGCATTTCAGGGGAATCTTCCTCCAGACTACCAGATCACGCTGATCGATATTGGCCTGGTGCTGGAGTTCCTGATGGGTGGAGCTTACCGCTGCAATTACACCAGGAAGAGCTTCAGGACGCTGTACAACAACCTGTACGGCCTCAAGAGAGTGAGCAAACCATTAAACTCCATTAAACAAAGAAGGGACAGGACCGCACCGAGCGGACGCTGCAGCAACACTGACACATGCAGTGATGCAGAGAGATGATCCACAGCACGTGGATCACTATGATCCTGGCCCTGTTCAGAGTGTTCATTATGACAGAAGTGACAGTGATGCTGAACGTATTGTTTTAGAAGTCAGAGGCATGAGGTGCTGAGGAGGAGCCAGCCTCCTCTTCTTCACTGTTGGCATAAATCTCTCTAACTACAGTCATTACAAGTCTCTGGTTTGCAGGACAGACTGAAGTGCAATGTCATGGACGTATTATCTCTTAAAGGGTACTAGATTATTCTAGCAAATGAGTTTGTTTTGCCAAGAGGAAGGAGTGGATTTACACTCTCTTCCAGCTTTCAGAAACAGTCAGTATTTCTATTAAATAACAGAATTTAACTTCACCTCCACGCTTTGACACGGAAGATTGACAACCAATCAGTTAATTTGGTCTCAATCTGAGGCTGCTGCAGAGTTCTTGACTCCTGTACTGTGACCGTAACGCTCATATAAGCACATTTCTACTCACAGTCAACTACTAAACACAAATGCACACACACACAAATCACAACGACCAAATATACAAATAAATGAGCAAATGAGTGAAACCTTCAGGAGGCTAAATGCTACCATGAATTAATGCAAGGAATACAGCAACAGACAATTAATGAAGAAATGGCTGAAGGAATGAAGTCACACATGCGGCAACACATTTGTGAATGAGGACCATCAGACCAGATCAAGCACGATCTTAGTCACACGCATTAATTAGATTAAACATTCAAAGAAGACAGAAGGCTTCTTAAGGATTCCTGTATTCCAACATCACAGGAGAAGTATTGTTTCACCTGTTGCTTGTTGGCCAGAGGAGGAGGTCGGTCTGGAGGGAGGAGAGAGGAAGCAGCGCTGCCCCTCCTCCTTGTTTGACGAGCTGATGGGTCTTTTTCTGCCGTCTGGAGCTTCATGGAGCTCTCGGGTATTTCAGCATTCTGGATCCCACATGGCGTCTTCAGCTCGAGTCGGCCATCTCTCTCAGCAGGCGGCAGGATGATACCTCGTAACTGAGTTTAGATTAAGTCAGTTCAAATATGGACTGTTATCTGTGTAATTTAATCTCTAGTTCAGAAAGCGTCTGATCAGTCAGATCTATTGACAGGCACAGACAGCCACAAACTACTGTATGTTACAAACAGTAGACGTTGTTCGGATCAGACTGGGTCTGATGTCATCTTGCATGGAGTTCAAATGACTTCACAGATTATTACTGATGTTTCAGTAACTAAGCTGCTGTTACAGTGAACTTTAGTGTGAAGTCACTGCTTCAGTAACAGTAATAAACTTGACATATTCTCTCTTACAGCCTAAAGCTCTGAAACTTCTTGGAATGGAGGTTTGTTATTTTTAATTATTTCCAAAACCTGCTGCATATGATAGAATATCTGAAAATAATCGTTGGTGGTGGATTCGGTGTCTGACACGAGGACTCGTACATGTGGTTCCTGCAGGATGATGAGCCCCGTGTGAAGGGGAAAGGAAAGAAGAACAAGAAGAAAGAGGAGGAGTTGGACATCGACGTGGACGACCCCGAGGTCAGCAGGTTTCAGTACCCCTTCCATGAGCTGATGGTGTGGGCAGTGCTGATGAAGCGCCAGAAGATGGCGCTGTTCCTGTGGCAGCGGGGGGAGGAGGCCATGGCCAAAGCCCTGGTGGCCTGTAAACTCTACAAGGCCATGGCCCACGAGTCATCCCAGAGCGAGCTGGTGGACGACATCTACCAGGACCTGGAGAATAACTCCAAGTGAGTCCCACAGAACCAGACCAGGTCCTGTTCAGAGCAGAAGAGCCCACATCAGGTCTGTGGCAGATCCAGACTGGGATCTGATCTCTTTGGTCGAGTCAGATCAGCAGTAAACAGCTGACGGTGTGTTTAGAGTGAACGCGTCACACTTTGAACAGACAGAGTTTCACATTAACGTGCATTAAGAGGCAGAACAGGAGTTTCTGTAAAGTGTTGTTTTCAGTCTGAACTCACCTGAAGAAGTTTCCTGGTGTGTAGCGAACGGCACAGTCTGAGGGGGGCGGCGGTGTGTCTGTAGACTGACTGTATTTTCTCTTTCAGGGAGTTTGGCCAGCTGGCCTACGAGCTACTGGATCAGTCATACAAACACGATGAGCAGGTGGCCATGAAGCTGCTGACGTACGAACTGAAGAACTGGAGTAACTCCACCTGTCTGAAGCTGGCTGTAGCCGCCAAACACAGAGACTTCATCGCACATACCTGCAGCCAGATGCTGCTGACCGACATGTGGATGGGCTGTCTGAGGATGGGCAAAAGCAACAGCCTCAAGGTACCAACAACACAGCACTGAGGGACTCAGTCAGGTCTCAGATCTGTGCAGGATTTAGACTGGCCCTGCAAGATGCTCTGAAAACATGAAGCGCTCTGACGTACAGACAAAATAGTCTCTATATGGGTGAAACGCCATCTGGTGTTAAAGTTTGATCTGGATCTGCAGCAGATGTAAATACAGCAGAGTGAGGTCAGATCAGTCAGACCACATCTGGAGGAGGTCTGATCTGATGAATTAATCCTGCTCCCATTTCATAATGTTGATTGTTTATTTTTCTTTTTTCCAGGGAAAATCCAGAGATTCTGTTCAGTACCAACATACCCGTGAAACATTTGTGACGTAGCCTGAGACACTGCAACCCTAAAATACACAAATACTATACATACAAACAGAAAGACACAACTTTACTGTCAGCAGTGTGGAAGCGTCGAGAGTGCATAAGTAGAAATACTGTAGTAGTGAAAATACCAACTCTACTGCTTTTAAGTTGTGTACAGTGTTGGAGAGTGTAGTTGTGTAGTTGTGGCATAGTTGTAGTGCAGTTAGATCATAGTTGTTGCATAGTTGTGTTGTTGTAGCGCAGTTGCAGCATAGTTGTAGCATAGTTGTAGTGTAATTGTGTAGTTGTAGTGTAGTTGTGGTGTAGTTGTTGTGTAGTTGTAATATAGTTGCAGCGTTTTTGTGGTGTAGTTGTAGTGTAGTTGCAGCATAGTTGTAGTGTAGTTGTGTAGTTGTAGCGTTGTTGTAGGGTAGTTGTAGTGTAGTTTATTCTGCTTGTATATTTTATTCTGTTTGCACATTTCACTTCCATATTTTATTGTTTATTGTTTAGTATATTTTATTGCCTTAGTATATTTTCATTCTGGTATATTTTTAATTGCTTTACGAATATTTTTATTGCATGTTGGTTTATTTTATTTTATTGTAGTGATCTTAATTTTATTCTTTCTAGTCTTCTTATCTTTCTTACTATCTGTTCCTAACATGGGGGTTGCAATGAAAATTTTATTGACATGCGCAATGACAATAAAGACTCTTGAATCTTGAATCTCTAGTTGTGTAGTTGTAGTGCAGTTGCAGCATTGTTGTGTTGTGGTTGTAGCGTATTTGCAGTGTAGTTGCAGCGCTGTTGTAGCGTATTTGCAGTGTAGTTGCAGCGCTGTTGTAGCGTATTTGCAGTGTAGTTGCAGCGCTGTTGTAGCGTATTTGCAGTGTAGTAGCGTAGATGTAGTTTGAACTGTTCAGGATTCTGATGCAGTGTTCAAGCTAAAATTTAAGCAAATGCTCCCTCACAAAAACGTGATTTAAACTGAATGCTAGTAGTTTCGTCCTCTAGTTTACATGACCCTGATTACATATTTATCTATGTATGGAGAACTGATCTCAGGTCAGATAATGAGAAAAACAAGAGACCTTATTAATATCTGCTGTGGGTTTGAAGAACTGTGATCAGATCACATGTCGATACCTGCTGGAGATGATCTTTCACAGACTGACAGTATTATGAATCACTGTGCAGGTACAACATGCAGCAGAGTAAATATATGTATTAATTATAATAATGTGTATTTATGTGTGTTAATGTTTTCATTTCTGTGGCAGGAAAGACACAATGATAACTCCTCAGACCAGTCAATCGATCAGCTAAGACCTCAAAGCAAATACACATTTACAAAATATTTACAGCATATATGTGTGTATATACTGTATATATTTATACTGTACAGTATATAATGAGCAGGTATTCACAGAATAGAATAAAAGTTTTCATCACTTCATCATCTGATTAGAGTTGAAGGAAATAATTGGAAAAAATAAAACTTTAGTATTTGTTACTGCTGATGGACAAAGAGATCAAACAACTGGCTGTTGAGAAGTGTTCCTGACTGAGAATAATAAGATAAGATAAGATAAGATAAGGCATAACTATATTAATTCACTGTGTCAGGCCGATACTGGAAAGAGGACTCAGGCGCAGAGTTACACAGCAACAGGCTTTATTATTTCACAATCTACTCAAACTACTTACTCTTAGAAATAACTACTTGGTCCTGACTGTGGACAAGAGAAACAAAACAATGACTTGAATAACACAAAGCGCTCGGAGACGAGGAATAGAGGCTGTAAAACTTAAGAAACATAAACGGCTCCAAAAGGAGGAAACGAAACAAGGCTATCAAAATTAAACAGGGACTTGACTACTACAAAAACCAAAATACGCTCCGCTCAAAAAGACGGAGGAATATCGCAATTATCTCTGGGAGGGTTAGAACATAAGGCGCTCGCTAGGAGGGAAGGTAAGAACTAAGATGAATTTACAGAATGAGATAAGAATCATTAACAACAAAAAACGCTCTCACGGAGGATCAGGAAATATCAAGAAAGCAGACAAAAGGACTATGAAACGTGATCAACAAAAAACACTCTTAAGGAGGACTTTGGAATAACGAGGAATAAACAAAGGAACACAAAAACTCAGAACTAGACTTTGAAACTTTATCAAACATAAAACGCTCACAAGGAGGAACAATGACTTACACGATGACTTGAGCTGTGGCTGTGGTTCAATAGTTGGCACGGGTGAAACGACCTTAGGACAAAAAACACACTGGCACGAGACAAGGGAGACGCAGACAATTTAAACACATGGAGGGTAAAAGGCAACAGGCGGAGACAATGGGTAATCAGGCTGACGCACCGGTGACACATGAGGAAGGGCAAGTGCTCTGAAACGAGAGGAGAGTTAGGTTCACAAAATAAAACAGGAAATAACAAGACAAAAACCCAAGACGGGACAAACCTCACCGCGGTGTGACACCCTGCTGGGGAAATTGGGGTGTTATAGGCAGCAGCAAGTAGTAGCAGGAATAAGAAGTGAATAAAAAACACAAAATACAAAATTAAAGTCGACTATGTGTAGAATATGTACTTTCAAAAGGATGTTTGCACAGCAGATAAATATCTATGCATCACAGTAGATTAATATATATGTAACACAGTAGATTAATAAATATGCATCGGTTTAGTACTTAATGAACAAAATGTAATATACAAATATTGCATGGATGTGATAGGATGTTAAACATATATCACACAATAGTGCAAGAACAGTATGTATGTGAACGCAGTGCGACATTAAACAACGCTGGAGTTGAACACTCTGACGAATATTTCTGTCCTCGTCCCCTCTCCAGGTGATTTTAGGGATCATTTTTCCTCCTGCGATTCTCCTCCTGGAGTTTCGTCTGCGAGACGAAGCTTCATATCATTCGTCCAAAGTGAACGAGGACGGCAAAACTAAAGACGAGGACAACAGATCCAGCAAGGTACCAAACCGACAGAGCACCTTCATCAGAGAGTTCTTTTGGTTAGCAGCAGCGCGAGCGATTAACGATTTGTTTCAGGACACCGTCTCCAACGTGGACGCCGTGTCAAAGAAAGGAGACGAAGAAGAAGAGCAGAAAAAACACAGGAGGAGGACTCCGATCGGGAGGAAGATTTACGAGTTCTACAATGCTCCCTTCACCAAGTTCTGGTTCAACACGGCAAGTTTTCAGAAAAATGTGTACATCCTGTGAAATTAACTTCATATTTAATTTTCTTTGACAAGTCTGATCTTAGAAGATCAAAATGAATTTAAATGACTGAACACATCTTCCTGTCTGTCTGTCCCCTTCACTATGAAACTCAGACTGTCCTGACTCACACTGATCTCATGTCTGTATATGTGAAGCCAGCTGCTAGTTAGCTTAGCTTAGCATAGATACAACAGGAAGTCACTGCTGCCCACCAAGAATCAGTTCAAAACATAACCCTCCAAAAGTGTTGACTTGTCAGATAAACAGGAAAAATAACAATTTAAAATAAAATAAAAGCTGTAAAGATATATGCTGTATTTGAAATTCACATTTATATATAAATGTGTATTTATGCCTCGTAAATATAATGTATATGTTATGATTATAAAATAACATTTAATAGCAATATTTATATAATACAACCCCGATTTCAAACTATATATATATATATATATATAAAACTATAAAAATAAAATGCAATGATTCTTTGTACTTTATTAAATTCATTCAATTGAATACAGAACCAAAATATTTATATTTCAAACTGACTGATAAATATACACTCATTCTGAATGTGTCGTCTGCAACACGTGTCAATAAAGTTGGTTCAGGGTCAGTTTCCTCTGTGTTCCATCAGCTGTTCTTTAACAGGAAAAACTCAGACTGTTGAAGTTTTACTGTGAAATTCTTTCTCGTTCTTCTTGATAAACGACTTCAGCAGCTCAACCGTCTCTGCGGTCGTGTCTTGTTCTTCATAATGTTCCACACAGTCTCAGTGGGGGACAGGTCTGGACCGAGGTCTAGTACCTGGACTCTATGACTATGAAGCCACGCTGCTGTAACGCTGCAGAAAACAGGAAGTGTTCCTGAGTCCAGGTATTAATCTCTTTATCCAATCAGGTGTTGACAAAGTGTTGACCCTCGCTCCATCCTCGCTGTGAACCACTGAGCCTTTCAGTCATGATACTCTCACCTGTTACCAATCAGCCTGTTTACCTGTGGAATGATCCAAACAGGTGTTTTTGGAGCGTTCCACATCTTTCCCAGTCTTTAGCTGCTCCTGTCACAACGTGTTTGGAACGTGTTGCTGCATCAGATTCAGAATCAGCAGATATTTACAAAAATCAATGAAGCTGATTAAATATATTGACTTTGTGCTGTTTTCAGGTCAGTTTCTGTCAGAACATCTTTTGGGCTGTAAAATAAATCGGAAAAAATAGAAAATAAGAGAAGCAAAATAACAAAATACAGTTCAAATCTGACAAACTGTGGGGAGATGTTGTTATACAGTAGTGTGATAATAATAACATAATCAGTGTAAAACAGCGCATGTGACCTGAATATGAAGTTAAGTGTGTGTGTGTGTGTGTGTGTGTGTGTGTGTGTGTGTGTGTGCGCGTGCATGTGTCAGATTTCCTACCTGGTGTATCTGATGTTGTATAACTACATCATCCTGGTAAAGATGGAGCGATGGCCATCTCTGCAGGAGTGGATCGTCATCTCTTACATCATCACTCTGGGACTGGAGAAAGTCCGGCAGGTAAACACTGAAACACACCTGAAGTCACTGAACCAGAGAATCAGTTTTCTCGTTGTCACACTTTATCACACATCAGGTGAGACACATTCAGGCACTGAGTGAGAGCATCCATTAGCCGGATAACAGACACCTTTTATCATCAGTACAAAGGAGGAAATAGTGCAAATATAAAAGATCAATACATGTACAAGTATAAAAAAAACAGCAAAGGGAGTTCCAGATCCACAAAAGTCCTCCCTGCAGGTGTGAGGGTTCATATGCATTTGAGTGAAACAGGTGGGTCTGTGGCTTTGTTATGATTCACCCTTTATAAAGGGTTTAAAAGATGTAAAAAATAATTTTTACTTCATCTTATTAGTGTATAGTGCAGGGGTCACCAACCCGGTGCCCGCGGGCACCAGGTCGCCCGCAGCATCCACATCAGTTGCCCGTAAGCCAGTTCTAAAAATAGCACTAATCACGAATTAGCTCTGTCTAAAATTTTATTTACTTGTGTTGCTATTCTTTTTGAATTACATTTACAGTGATGTAAATTTAAAAACGAATACATAGAAACGTAAAAAAAAATGTATGTCATAAAAAAAGTTTAATATACGAACTCTGACGTAGTCTGGGTCGGAGGTCAGTCTACTGCGCGTGACAAACCAGCTTTGCTGAGATGAGGTCGTGAGCGCTGCAAAGATGAGGAGACGAACGCGTTTTCTACCCACAAAAACAGCAGAAAAAAGGAAGAAAACTTCTCATTTTCACAGTGAATGGGAGGAAGAGTTCTTTTTTACTAACGTGAAAGAAAACTGTGTGTCTCATTTGCGGTGCGACTGTGGCGACGGCTAAGCGGCACAACGTGGAGAGACACTTCAGTACATTATTATCAAAGTGTTAGCCCTTTGCATTACTCAGTGCCCTTGAAGTAGCTCTTAGTTTGAAAAAGGTTGGTGACCCCTGGTATAGTGACTGGTTCCCAGTCTGAGGGTCCTGGCCCCCACAGGGGTCAGCACAGCTTCACAGGGCCTAAAGAGTAACCTGGCCAGAGATGAGCAGGGGCTTGGGCCAGATAAGACGAGAACTGACCAGGGGAGTCCAGAGTGCATGAAGGAGATTACTGGTTCCAAGGTGCGCAGGACTGGGTCAGAGGCAGGAGTCGGACCAGGGAGCCTGCAGGCAAAGAGAGACGAGAAGGCATCTGTTTGTTATATATACAAAAAATTCAGATGGAAATAAAACCTTCTCCTTCAATGTGTTCAAACTTCTGTTACTCAATGCCAGTAGCACCGCCTGATGTAGGCCTCTCACCTGATGGTCCACCTTGGGCTGCTGCACAAAGGGAATCTTCAGTCTGCATTCAAACCATGAAAAACTCAGGCTCCAGATCCTGATGTCAGGGTGCTAATGAGATGCATTCCTCTTTACAGTCATGTCTTCATAGATCTTGGATAAGTTGAGGCAGGGCAGGGTTTGCATGGGTGGAGTCAGCCTACCACATCAACCTGAGGTCAGACAACACCAAGCTAGCAGCCCACCCGAACAGGCAGGGCGGTGTGAGGTCCTCCGTCCTTTATGTGGTCATGTCTCAGGGCTATGACACCATGTCTCATTTGGTGTTTAGTGCTACATCTGTGGAGGCACCTCCTTGGTCAGATGTTTTTTGGTCACGCCATCGCCATGCTGGGAGTGCATGGTTATGATTGGGCTAGGCTGCTCTTTTCCTTTTACTTCAGTGGTAAAAAACAAAACTTTCAAGTTCTTCAGGCTCAGAGGGCCAGTCATGGGGGAGCACAGACGGTGTTTAACATGAATGTCAAAGTTCTGGTTAAATGACTTGAAACCGAAACACATGGACTTATTTCCACGTAATGAACAGTAAATTACGTCAAATGTTTTCTACTCTGAACAAAAGCTGCTGAACAAGAAGAACTGGAAATATAGTCAAGTCTGAAACTGGAGAAATGATAACTTCAATAAATATCTCAACAAGTCAGAGACAATATTTATCTGTACTGACACCCAGCCCGGCTAAACTCAGACCCCCTCTGCCACAGATCCTGATGTCTGAACCGGGGAAACTGAAGCAGAAGATCAACGTTTGGTTGGAGGATTACTGGAACATCACAGACCTGGTGGCCATCTCAGTGTTCCTGCTGGGTTTACTGCTGCGACTGCAGAATGAACCGTCCATGGGCTACGGACGTGTCATCTACTGTGTCGACATCATCTTCTGGTACATCCGAGTCCTCGACATCTTCGGAGTCAACAAGTACCTGGGACCCTATGTCATGATGATCGGCAAAATGGTACGACCTCGTGTGATGACATCGCAGATAAAGTTCTGATTAACCTAATTCTTCAAGAAAATGTACATTTACAGTTGGACTGATTTAAAGCTTTATTTCAAACATGCAGAGGACAATTTACACCGCTATTCGTATTAACGAAATACTTGAATTCAAAGAAATTTCCAAAAAGAAAACATGAAAGTAATAGTACATTCATGAATTAAAGTATATCCTTAAATTAGTTAAAGTTCATATTTTTCACATTAAAAGTTATAGTGTGAAGGATTTATGTGGCTCTATTGGCAGAAATGGAATATAACATTTAGTGACAAGCGCTCAGGCTCAAGGGTTTCGGACTCAAAATGCAAAACTCAAACACCAGGGATAGACAAAGATCTCGGTTTAATCTCTCAGATATTTACAAGGCAAAAACAAAAGGTTAGAAGATTCACTGGGCAAGGCAAGAACTGACTAGGTCACAAGAGAAGGTTCACAAGACGATCTGGCACAGGATAAAGTGGGACACGGACTAAATATACACACAAGGTAACAAGGAACAGGTGGAAACAATCAGACAATTAGACAGATGGGAACGACACCAGGAAGTCAATGGTCTGAATCAAGAGGAGAGTTAGGTTTCACAATAAAACAGGAAGTGCAAAACAAGACATGACGCCAGTGAACAAAACACATGAACAGACATGAAGAGACATAACATTCAGTTGTAGTACAGCTACTTTCGCTATCTTAGATTAGATTAGATTAGATTAGATAAAAGTTTATTAATCTCACAATGGAGAAATTCACAGAATGAGTCTTTATATCTACAGAGGGAGCAGCTCCTCTTACACACAGTCCACTCCACATTTCTATGGTGGCCCAGAAAGGACAAGCCAGATACTGGCTCTAAAGAGGGATTGTCAGGATCTTAGTCTATCTTTTAGCAGCAACTGTAGGTTCTCCCACATGCTTGGAAGGGGAGAGTGAGCTGACGAGTGTTCAGTTGGTTGCAATTTGCAACTTCACCACAAGATGCCACTAAATCCTACACACTGGGTCTTTCAGTGGATTTAAAGAAAAATAAGCAACACAGCATGATAGATAAATAAATCAGAATAAACAGGGAAATGTATGAAACAATAAAGAATGGTTGATTATTCTTTTGTGATTTGATGATCAGAAAATAACTATTCTATAAACATTAATGATGATAATAAACCTGTTGATGTAATAGGATGCCCATAAATGAACACTCAGTCTGCTCCTAATAAATACATCTGGTCTAATCGTTCTCCAGATGATCGACATGTTGTACTTTGTGGTCATCATGCTGGTGGTGTTGATGAGTTTCGGTGTAGCTCGGCAGGCCATCCTCCACCCGGACGAGGAGCCAACATGGCGTCTGGCTCGGAACATCTTCTACATGCCGTACTGGATGATCTACGGAGAGGTGTTTGCAGACTCCATAGACCGTAAGACTAGAGTTCATAGTAAGACTTCCAGTGAGACACCTGTCAGTTCTCACCTGTTAGGCCTCACCTATTAGTTCTCACCTGTCAGTTCTCACCTTTCATTTCTCACCTATTTCATAAGATAAGACTTTATTAATCCCCAGCCGGGGAAATTTGTGTGTTACAGGCAGCAGCGATAGAAGTTGTAATAACGGCAAAATAGAAAAATTGCACAGTAATACACATGTGTGTCGCAGTAGAAAAAAGTATATATGCATAGGTTGATTACTTAAAGAGAATAAAATAGTAATATTGCACAAGATAGTTGAACACTCTGACAGCTGTTGGAATGAAGGACCTGCTTACATAGTGGATGCAGCAGTCTGTTACTAAAGGAGCTGCTGAGGGCCCCCACTGTGTCATGCAGGGGGTGGGAGGGGTTGTCAACGATAGAGTCTTAAAAGGTTTTTAGCAGTGTCCCACATACTCCAAAGGACCTCAGTCTTCATAACAGATAGAGGCTGCTTTGGCCCTTCCTGTACAGGGCATCAGTGTTGATGGACCAGTCCAGTTTATTGTTGAGGTGAACACCCAGGTATTAGTCCTCCTCCTTGATTTCAATGTCCAAACCCTGGATGCACAGCGGTGTAGTCTGTGGTGCTTTCCTGTGGAAGTCTAGCACCATCTCCTTATACAAAGCCTCACATACTGTGGTCTGTTGGTGAGGGAGTCGATGGTCCATGCAGCCAGGTGACAGTCTGCTCCGGCACTTTCCAGCTTCCCCCTCCCCCAGTGATGGCTAGATCGTGTTGAAAGCACTGGAGAAGTCAAAAAACATGATCCTCACTGTGCCCCCAGTGCTCTCCAGGTGGGAAAGAGAGCAATGGAGCAGGTAGATGAGAGTGTCTTCCACAACAATGCCTGGTCGATATGTGAACTGCAGGGGGTCAAGCATTGTTGAGTGGGGGGGGGGGGGGGTCAGTTCTCACCTGTTAGTCCTCACCCACAGAGGTGAGAGACTCCATCGACCATAAGCCAGTAAGACATTTCCTTATTTAGTAAAATCCTATTGCTCCCAACATCACAAAAAAGATTAGAAAAACTTTAAACTGGAGGAAAAGTTCATTTAGGTCATGTTTTTGATTGTTCGTCTTTGTGTGTATCAATAAAATAATGTAAATCACATCTAAATTCTGTATAATTGTGCTTTAATTTAAAGGGAAGATCTGTTTCTCCTTTTAAACACAAACATTAATTTATTTCCTGAAAACGTTGTTCTACATATGTCTACATATGTAATTTAAGAAACAAGAATTAGTTCCTAATTATAAGCCTTTTTCTGAAGATGTACTTAAGGATGAATATTTTTGCCTTGTTAATCTTTTGTTCTCCTCTTCTTTCATTTTGTTGTCTTGAAACATGAGGTCGCCACTGCTGATGTTGGTTTTATTCTCTTATTTCCTGTCTCTTTTACCTTCTGCTGTTGACGGACAGTTTATGCGATGGAAATCAATCGTAAGTATCTCCCACTGTAAGTGTTTTTTATTTCTAGCATAGACTGAAAATAAAGATGGATGATGTGTCTCCACTTCCTCCCACTGTACAAAAATGAAGCCAGATTATTCCACATACAGGTACTTGAAATGTTTAACGTGAGGGAGCAACACTGGATTCCAAGGTGGATCACTTCCTGTCAATCCCTCATGTGTCTGAGTGCACGGCAGGAACTACCACTAAAAATCGAAATGAGTAGTACTATTTTCTACTATACTACTAAATGTGAACACACTGAGCTGCTTTTGAAAAATACCAACCACAAATAAAATCAAAGGATGCATGTCCCAGAGGCAGGTGTAGTGCAGTTCAGTGACTGTATTCACACAAGAAGGCTTACAGATGGAGAAGAACGCAGAGGTCAGATGCAGAGAAAGCAGTCCAAACAGGCAAACAAATCCAACAGGGGGTAACTAAGACTCAACATCTGGCAATGTCCGGAAAAACAAAACAAACACCCAGAATCACTGGGAAGCACTGGAAACCAGTGGAGAGGCAGAGAGACAAACTGCCAAGGAGAAGAAGGGCTAACGAAGGCCAGGTGAAACTAATCATTCACCAATCACAAAGGCGGGACAACACACAAAGACAGGAAGTAAAAGGAAACATGGCACATGAGGAGAGTAACCTTCACTGGTGATGTCATCCACTCTAGGGGGAGAAATTCTGAGCATTTTTTGAGAAACTTTATGGTCTTCAGATGGTCATAGCTCGAAAACCGTAAGAGATATCAAAAAATGTGCCGAGGTTCATTTCGACCCGACAAAATTATCTACGTTTTAAAGTTTGAATGAAGTCTCTTGGAGAAAGTATGGCGAAGCAGCGGATTATTGAAAAAGGCTGAAATTTCCCCATTCATTTCTTATGGGAAATTCTTTGCTGTTTTTTTGCAAATAACTTTGCGAATTATTGACGAAAGAGCTATAAAAGACATAGCATAGTTTTAATATATAGTTTGCGGGGGCTTTCTCAAAGCTGCGGGACTAGTTACTGTCGGAAGATGAAAAAAAGCTCTTTGAGCTATAGAAGGCGAGTGGCTCTTGCGTTGCCTCTGGCCACTAAATAAAACAAGAAAAGGACTAAGCAGACTCCAAAACCATGACATGAAGGACTTGTAGTGGAGCACTTTTATAGTGTGGCATTAATACTTTTACTGAAGTAAAAAGATCTCAATACTTCTAACAGCTCTGCTGCTTAAACCTTCACATTATCATCAAACATCAGAGAAATATTAGAATGAAACATTTTTTCAGGCCAGTTTTAATCCAAAGAATGGACACTCTCCATGTGTCTTTCTTCCCTTGTTCATCATTTATTTCATTTAATTTGCTATTAATTTATTAAAGACCATTCATAATATTGAATATAACCATTTGATTTATTGTACCAAGGCTAATAATCTGCAGTCCTTGAACAGGTCCCACTGAAAACATAATCCAGGATTAAAAACAGCAGTTTCACACACGTGGGTGGACATCAGATAACAGCGTCTTTTTTACGAGCGCTCTCTGTATAAAGTGGACATTAATGAGACTGCGTGTGATGTTTGTGTCTCAGCTCCGTGTGGAGACAACATGTACGATGAAGACGGGAAGAAGCTTCCTCCCTGTATCCCCGGAGCCTGGCTCACTCCAGCCATCATGGCCTGTTACCTGCTGGTCGCCAACATCCTGCTGGTCAACCTGCTCATCGCCGTCTTCAAGTCAGTGTTCACCACCTGATCTGAGAAGGCTCTATCTGGAGCCTCGCCTCAGAATAAACCTAAACAAGTAGATCTAGTGCCTGAAG
This sequence comes from Chelmon rostratus, assembly GCF_017976325.1. Classification (NCBI taxonomy): domain Eukaryota; kingdom Metazoa; phylum Chordata; class Actinopteri; order Chaetodontiformes; family Chaetodontidae; genus Chelmon; species Chelmon rostratus. The sequence continues at coordinate 32,271,591 of NC_055658.1, forward strand.
CGACCAAAGTGTGCCCGTTTCGAGGGTGTATCATGTAATAGGGACAGATATATCTACTGCTCTGATCTGACTGCTGATGCTCGAATATACAGGTCAGAAAGGCCTCAGATCAGTTCCTGTTTAAACCACTGCAGCACAGATTAAACATCCCACTGTCACAGGAAGAGGAAATTCATGTCTGGAGGAATATGTTTCCAAAATAAAAGTCCTGGTTTCTCTCGTTCGTCTTAGATTTTCATGCGTTCGTATGAAAAAAAAAGAAACAAAAAACAGAGGGGAGGAAAGAGTTGAATAAAGAATGAACTTAAACACAGAGAGAAAAGAAAACAAGAAAAAACAAAGAAAGGCAGAGGACAAACAGGGCAAAGAAGTTAAGAAAAAATGACAAGGAAAATGAACAAGGAAGGCGGAAGAAAAAACCCAACAGAGCCAAAGAAAGAAAAGAGAGAAGATAAACTAAAATAAAAAAAGTCTGAGGATTAGATCCGATTTTTCCTGATATTTAAAGGTTTATCTTATAAATTACAAACAGCTGATCCGAGGTCCCTTCCTGTAGTTTGTGAGGTGAGACCTGTTTTTATTCAGTTAGTAAACCTTTAGCACGAGGCTATGTTGAACAGCTGTGAAGGTTTAGAGGAGGACCCACAGACAGCTGTCCTGGAGGACATGGACCTGAGGAGGGACAGAAAATCACAATCAGCAAACTGATCAAATCTTCATGTTAAATAATTTTTCAGTCAAACCTCCTTCCCTCCACAGCAACACGTTCTTCGAGGTAAAGTCCATCTCCAACCAGGTGTGGAAGTTCCAGCGGTATCAGCTGATCATGACCTTCCATGACCGCCCTGTCCTGCCTCCCCCGCTCATCGTCTTCCCCCACATCTACATCATCCTGAAGAGGCTGTGCTGCCGCTGCAGACGAACACCGGAGGGCGATCACGACGACCGGGAGCGACGACTCCGTAAGATCTGGTTCGACTCAAACTAAGATTTAGGAGTCTGACTGAGTTTAAAACAATGCAGTTAAATACTGTTTGTTCCCTCAGAGCTGGTCCTGAGTGCAGACGAGCTGAAGGGCCTGCATGAGTTTGAAGAACAGTGTGTGGAGGAATATTTCAGAGAGAAGGACGACGAGAAACAGTCTTCCAACAATGAGAGAATCAGAGTCACATCTGAGAGGTCAGAAAGACATTAGTCAGGAATATAATAAAACACCCAAAAGAATTGTGCAGAACCAAAGAGACGTTCAACCTTTCATTTTTTTCCCATTGCATGTTCATCATTTCCCTTTTCTAAAATGCTGTTTCGTGATTTCCATTTCTCTGCCTTTAGAGAGCAGATTTGTTGAGACAAACAATCCCTCATTGAGGTCATGATTAATTACAACTGAATTCAGGATTGCACTTCAGAAATGTAATTGTTTAGCGGTTAAAGCGTGTGCAGATACCTGAAAGCGTTTGGTGACGGCTCTGTCTGTCCTCTGTTCAGGGTGGAGAACATGTTCATGCGTCTGGAGGAGGTGAATGAAAGGGAGCACTCAATGAAGGCGTCCCTGCAAACAGTGGACCTCCGCCTGGCTCAGCTGGAAGAGTTCTCCAGCCGGATGATGAACGCTCTGGAGAAGCTGGCGGGCGTCGACCGCGCCGAGCTTGTCCGCACGCGCTCCAGAGGATCGTCCATCTGCGAGCCGGCCTCTCTGCTGCGACACAGCAGCATCAACAGCGCCGACGGATACAGTCTGTACCGATATGAGCTAGAACATGATGACAGGACCTCTGTATCCGGAGACACAGAGGGACACGACAGGAAGGTCCAACTGAGTCCAGAGAGACGAGGGGGAAACACAGAGGGAGGAAACACAACAGGTGGGACGAGAAGCGTGACACAGTACAACTAGAAGTCATTAGACTTTCAGTTCTAAGTACAGGCCTATATTTCTGAGCATTGTGTTGATGACCAATCACCTTTCACTGAGCATGTTGCGTCTGTCACTCTCTCATGTCGCCTGGCAAAACGTAACATCATAAAAATCAGGGCTTCTCTGACAGGGTTCTCCTCAACGCCTCACACACACACTGCTCATCTGTCACTTGACAGCTGAATTTAAGAAGAGTTGAATCAAGGACAGCTGGACTTGGTTGTAGGATCTTGAAAACATTTTGTCTCATCGGATTATTAGACTATTGCACAGAATAATAAAATATACAAAACAGTAAATGCTATGTAATATTGCACAAAAGTATGGATATGAGCGTGATTTGTCAAACAACATCAACACAGTGAAGTTGAAAGTGATGCTGGAGTTGAACTCTGACAGCTGATGGAATGAAGGACCTGTGGTAGCATTCCCTCTTACAGGGTGGATGCAACAGTCTGTAACTGAAGGAGCTGCTGAGGGCCCCCACTGTGTCATGCAGGGGGTGGGAGGGGTTGTCCATGATGGATGTCAACTTGGCTAACATCCTTCTCTCACCTACATCCTCAGTGGTGTCCAGAGGACAGTCCAGGACAGAGCCAGCTCTCCTGACCAGTTTGTTGAGTCTCTTTCTGTCCCTCTCAGAGCTTCCACAGCCCCAGCAGACCACTGAGTAAAAGACTGCAGATGTAACACAGAGTCATAGAAAAGTCCTCAGTAATGTCCTACATACTCCAAAGGACCTCAGTCTTCTCAAGAGATGAGAGGACTGAGGAAGGACACAGGAAGTTTCCCACAGGTCAGGACCTCTCTCCAGGCTGAGGCTCATGTTGAAGATGTGCTGAACAACCCCACAGAGCTGATCTGCAGAGTCCCTGATCGGTCTGGAGCTGATGCCATCAGGGCCAGTAGCCTTCCTCATCTTCATCCTCTTGAGCTCCTTCCTCACCTGATCAGCTGTTATGTAGAGGCCAGGTGGGGGACAGGGGGGTGGCTGCTGTTGAGTGAGGAGTGGAACTGGGTCTGTAGTCTGTGATGTGGATTGGAGGGGGGTGAAGTGCTGTGAAGACGGAGCTGCTGGTGTCATGGATGCACTGGTGGGAAGGGAGGGGATGTTGAGAGGTAACGCTGTCTGGTCTGGGCTCTGGTGGAGGGGGGAGGGAACGGGGTAGAATCAAATCTGTTAAAGAACCGGTTCAGCTAATTTGCCCATTCCCGGTCTCCAGATTCTGGGCCCCTGCCGTTGTCCCTGCTGTGGCCTGAGATGGTTTTCAGGCCCCTCCAAACCTCTCTGGCGTTGTTCTCCTGCAGGCGCTCCTCCAGCTTCCTCCTATAGCAGATATCCAGAGAACAGATATCTGTAGCTCTCCTTTCCTCTCCTGATCTCTCTTTTCAGCTCCCTCTGCACCCTCTTCAACTCAGTTCGGTCCCCAGACTTAAAAACCCTTTTATTCTCATTCAGTAGGGTTTTCAGTTCAGGGGACACCCAGGGTTTATTGTTTGGGAAACACCGCACCTTCCTGGTCGGCACGGTGTTGTCCACAAAAGTGTTAATGTAGTCTGTGAAGCAGGTTGTCAAACTGACAGTGTCCTCCTCGTGAGGACTACACAACACTTCCCAGTACAGCACTTCCCATACTGGACTCCTCTGACCATGTCTTTACATACCTGATGGTTGGCAGTTGTTTACTCACCAGAGGTATGTAAGTAGGTTGCACATGAACCAGGTTGTGATCAGATCTACCCAGTGGGGGGAGGGGTGAAGAGCTGTAGGCATCCTTGGTGTTTGCATACAGTCCAGTGTTTTATTGTCTCTGGTGCAGCATTTGACATACTGGGTGAAGGTGGGGAGAGTTGAGGACAGAGAAGCATGATTGAAATCTCCAGAGATGAAGAGGAAGGCCTGGGGGTGCGATGTCTGAAGCTGCGAGACCACGTTGCGCAGGAGCTCGCATGCTGCTCCCGCGATGACATGCGAAAACTCCCTTGGCAAGAACAGCCGGATGCTAACAGCTAACAGCTCACTAATATGCGCTGGATCACACCATCTCTTTTTCACAAACATTGCCATGCCTCCACCTTTCCTCTTACCACACTCGCTCGCCTGTCCACTCTCAGCAGATGAAAATTATCCAAAGCGACATGCGTGTCTGGCCTGAGTTTGTTAAAACTCAATTCGAACTGCAGAATCCCGCTTTGTCTTCTAAAGTCACTTGAAGACCTATCTCTTCTGATCTTACCTAATATACTTAAATAAACAAATATTTAAGCTGTCATTTGTTGCCTGATGCACCTGCAGCCTGGTTTCTCTTGCCTTAGGGGGAACATGAACTGAGTTTTGAGACAAACCTATTCTCCAAGGCGTCTCCTTGATCTACTTTGTCTGGATTGAACCACATTTGTGTGTTGCTTTGGACGAAAGCTTTGGCCAAATGAATAAATGTGAATGTAAATATGTCACATATGTTAGGGGGTTGAAGTTGATTTGAGTTAATGTGAATGTGTGTGCTACCTGTTTTCAGGTGAGGTGAAGGAGTTCGGGTCAACCCTGGAGGTGAGAGGACTGAAGGAGAGGACCCAGTCTCTGTCCAACGTTGACATCCTGATCTCCCCCTGTGACCCCGACCACAGACCCTCCCACACCCCTCCAGCCTCACCTCAATGTGACACAACCAACGCTAACGCGGAAAAACCAGCAGAGAAAACCCGATTGGAGGCAGCAGAGTCCTTCCCTCTGGAGAATTCAAAGGTCACACAGTATTCATCCTCTCTGACTCTTAGCAGCTCCCCCTCCTCCAATAGGAAGTCCATTTGCAGGATTGCCAACAGCCCTGCTCAGCAGGACCAGGCGGGAGCAACCAGTTTGATCCCCCCTGGCTCAGAGCAGGTCTTCAGATCTGATCAATGGAGTGTCCACCCCTCACCCAGAGAGTCAGAAGAAAAAAGTAAAGGCAACGAAACCAAACAGGAAGTGGAGGAGAGAATGTCCAGGCCATCTGACGGGGAACAGTGGTGTGAAACGGTGGACAGTCACCATGGTAACAGACAGGGGGAGGAGCCGTCAGAGGAGCTGCTGGTGGGGGAGGATAGGATGTACCCGACACTGCGCTCCAAGAGTCTGAACACCAATCCGAGGAAGACAAGGGCAAAGAAGAAAGAGAGTGAGGCGATGGTTCACTCTACCACAAGCGTCACAGACTTGGTATCAGCATTCGGTGGGTCCACCGAGGGCCCACGGCCCAGGACCAGGTCCAGAGACTCTGACTGCTGATCCTGATCCTAATGCTGATGATGCAGCAGCTTTTATACAGGGATTTGATGATATCGGAGCCTTTACGTCAATAAAAGTCAAACGACGAAATCAAAAGTAAAAGTTCTGTAGGGTTGCAAGTAACGATTATTTTCATTATTGATTAATGTCCCACTTATTGTCTCAATTAACTAATTCACCCCACTAACCCACCAATCACAAACAGACTTTAAGTTTATTACACTGAATTAACAGGGTGACTAATGCACAGTTAATTATTAACTGTATTTATCATTTATTATTATTATGTGTGATATAACCTGTGTTTATTGTTTGTTGTGAAAGAGAACAGAACATCACTTGCAATGATTTTATTAAAAGTACTACATTTCTGACGACGAAGATGTTGATGAACTGATGGAGGGTCTGCAGGATTTTATTCAGTCCCAGTTTTTGACTTGATGCAGCTCTTTTTCAGACTTCCTGGTGAGAAATATGAGATGCAACATTAGAATCACATCAGGCAGAAATAAGAACTGAATGTCGTCTGCTGAACATCTCAGCTAAAACAGAACAAAGATTATTAATATTTCTTATAAACCTTTTACGTATATACAGTATACTGTACTATACTGAATGAACCTAACATCAATGATTTTATTTTATTATTGCTGTTTCTGTTCTGTTTTTCACCGTATCTTCATGTTTATGAACATATTGAAATATTAAGCATAAATATTTGTAAATATTTTGTTTGGTTGTTTTTTTAGCTAAGAAAGTTTATTTAATCAGTATAAGATAAGAAGATGATTAGAGGAGAACTTAAATTCTGCTCCCTGTTTCATTCTTTCATCCTTAAACCACGTGGATGATTGTAGACACTGACTGAGACTTTTTGGACATTTGGAGCTTTGATTCAAACTGCTCGAGTCACAATGTGAATGTGACAAACTGTGACGTAACGAAACTTCTGAAAATACAACTGAATCCCGCATTTGTCTGTTTGTTTTTCTGGCTTCATCCAACTGAAACATCTCCATCTTTCCTTCACACGTGTGAATTACATGGAAATGTCTGCTACTCTGATCATCAGTCAATAAAATATCAGAAAAATACGCAAAACTATTGGTATCATAGGTGACAGCTATTGATAAAAGGTGTATAGGTGAATATTGAGTATGTAAATTATACTAAAATATAAAATAAATGTAAATTATAAAAACTGTAAACTAAATGTAAGTTATATAAAAATATAAATTAAATGTAAATTATATAAAAATATAAAGTAAATGTAAATTGTAAAAACTGTGAACTAAATGTAAATTATATAAAAACATAAACTAAATGTAAATTATATAAAAATATAAACTAAATGTAAATTATATAAAATATAAATTAAATGTAATTATAAAAACTGTAAACTAAATGTAAATTACAAAAACTGTAAACTAAATGTAAATTATATAAAAATATAAACTAAATGTAAATTATAAAAACTGTAAACTAAATGTAAATTATATAAAAATATAAACTAAATGTGAATTATAAAAACTGTCAACTAAATGTAAATTATATAAAAATATAAACGAAATGTAAATTATATAAAAATATAAATTAAATGTAAATTATATAAAAATATAAACTAAATGTAAATTATTAAAACTGTAAACTAAATGTAAATTGCATAAAAATATAAATGTAAATTATATAAAAATATAAACTAAATGTAAATTATATAAAAATATAAACTAAAAGTAAACTCTATAATTCCATAAACTAAACAGGTTTTTGGTCCAATGAGTCAGATAAATGTGACAGAGAAGTGACTGTGACTGTTGTGTCATTATGAATTTTACTCTGTAACTCTTTTCATTTTGTATTCTCCCGTTTTATTTGTTTTTCTTTAGTTCTTTAATTGTTTTCTGCATTTTTTTTCTTCCCTCTTTTGTCTCATTTGTGCAGCTGCAGCTGATCATCATGTTTGTGTAATAGTCGGGTATCTGAGCTCTGACTGTTATCGCATCGTTAATCATCATTACATTATATCACCACCATCTTTCACCCAACATTTCCAGTAGCATTTCCCTCAAATCAACTATTCTGCCTGTAATGAAGGTCATGCACGGCACCAGGAGCATATATTCAAACCAGAAAAGAGACAGAACAGGAAACACTGTTTTTAGTCTTTATTCATTCAATAAAGACATTTCCAGTTTCAACAAGTTCAAAATAATTCTAATGCAGAAGAAGAACAAAACTGTGAAATGCATATATATATATATCCCAACACGCATGCAGGACGTTGCAGATTCTGTTCAGGTTTGATTAATCTGCTGAGAGACACAGTGAGCTGGGCGGATGTTTGGATGCTGCAACCACATAAAGCAGAGTAAACTACACAGCACCAGGCTAACTAGCTAACACCGCCTTTAGCAGTTCTCAAGAATTTAACAAGAAGTTCCCACACAAATTAAAGCTGCATTCAGACAGGATGAACATTACAGGCAGAGGTGAGGACGGAAACCTTCACTGAGCTGCTCTGGAACGGACGAGGACATTCAGCAGGAGAGAGACTGAAGACAGAGATGAAAGCAGAGATACTCCTTCTCCTCAGAGTCACAATCAGTGAACACACAGACATGAAACACATGTTGATATCATTCAGTGTGATGTCACTTCCTGTGGAGATGTCAGACACAAACACAGACTGGATGAAGCTGCTTCAGATTTACATACAAGGACAGCTACTGATGTTTCTGTCATAACCAGGTGTGTGTGTGTGTCAGTGCACACATGGGCGCGTGCACACACACACACACACACACAGAGAAAGAGAAGGGTAAAAGTTCAAGGTTTGGTCCAATCTAAGTGCTGTGGAGGAGCTCTACTTCCTGCCATGTTATTTCTCCGCCTTCATCTTGTCGTCGTAGGTTCCGGCATTCTTGTACGCTCCCACGTAGCCCGTGTTCTCCACCATGTCCTCCCGGCCCTCCCGACCTCGGCCCTTGCCGCTCTCATCGAAGCGCTCCTTGTGTGATCCGGTGTAACGGGACGCGTCGGTCAGGCGGTCCACCGCCCCAGTCTTCGCCACTTTCTGTTGGACACACAGAGGACAGGAAATATATAAGATCTGACTAAAGTTGAACATCCTTACTGCTGCCCACACCTGCCTGTGCGGGCTCCATACTGCCACCAACAGGTGAGAAAATACACCTGAAAGTGCTGCCCTCTAAAGACCGAGAGCAGGAACTACAGAAACAGTGAAACTGAGAGAAAACAGTGTAACACATTAAAAGGCTGCAGTAACTTTATTTCCTGCATCCCAAAGATTCTTCTTTTAATATATTTGAACTTGAACTAGAAAAACTGGCCCTTCATCTAGTCATCCAGACGCATCAAGGTGAGGAGGTGGAGAGGTTCTGGAAAATATTTTACAGTTGATATTATTTACTTATTTATTCATTAACCACATATTCCAAATCTAAATGGTTACTTTCTGTGTTGCTTGTGCTTGCTGGGATACTGGTCGACCTCAGCCTGGCTTCAGGTTGTCTTCCTGTCCAAATGAGGACTTTGAATTCGAACAGAACTTCCTCCTTCCTTAAGAGCACAGAGGAAACTGATTTGAGCCACTGACTAACATCTTAAATGTGTGTATTTCAGTGAGAATAATGATCTGAACGTGACCCAGACTGCCTCACCTTTTGGCTCAGACTCTGATGACTTCAGCGTGATAATAACAAACCTTTGTGATTGTGTCCAAACACTGGGTTTAATAAGCAGCATTAGAGCAGGCTGAGAGGTGTGTCTGTGGAGCCGTTCTGGACTCGTTTCCTGCAGCTGAACGATGTAACACGAAGATGAGCCAGTGGTGAAGTAACACTGAGCTGCTGTTTGAGCTGAATATTTAAGATGAAGAGTAGATCAGTCATTGTGTTTGATCGTTTTGATGAAGCGGTAAATCTTTCTCACAGACTGGACTCTGGACCACTGTGGAGGGTGACATGTTGATGTGAAACCTCTCTTATCTAATCAGTTTGTCAGTGTCCACTTTTATGCAGATGATTCAGTTTTATATGCCCAGAGCTCCTCCCCAACCCAGAGGGGTGGGGTTACAAGCTTACAAAGTGTGGGCCCACACTGAGAAGGGGGACTCATTTTAGAAATGAGAAAGAAATGTGTCATGACTCAAATTCAAAGCCCTGGTCCTCTGCAATAATAAACTGAATGTTATCAATATTTTTATATTCAGTGAAATCAAAAAACAAAGAACTTTTAATATTCCAATATGAAATAATGAAAAACTGCTATTTGTAAGTTGAGATATGCTCAAGTCAACAGACATGGTCAGAGGAGTCCAGCATGGCACTGAGGGACAGCTTTGACACCACTGACTGGGAAGTGTTATGCAGTCCTCACGGGGAGGACATCGACAGTCTGACAACCTGCATCACGGACTACATCAGTTTCTGTAACAGGACAACACTGTGCCGACCAGGAAGGTGCGGTGTTTCCCAAACAACAAACTCTGGGTGTCCCCTGAACTGAAAACCCTATTGAACGAGAAGAAGAGGGTTTTTAAGACTGGGGACAAAACTGAGTTGAAGCGGGTGCAGAGGGACCTGAAGAAGGAGAGGCAAGGAGAGCTACAGGAGGAAGCTTGAGGAGCACCTGCAAGGGAACAACGGCAGAGAGGTTTGAAGGGGCCTGAAAACCATCTCAGGCCACAACAGCGACAACGGCAGGGGCCCTGAAACTGGACACCGGGAACGGGCAAATGAGCTGAACCTGTTCTTCAACAGGTTTGGTTCTACCCCCCTTCCTTACCCCAACCACCAGAGCCCAGACCAGATGGCGTTACTTCTCTGCGTATGTAGGACACTCCTGAAAACTTTTTATCATTCTGTAGTTGCATCTGCAGTCTTTTACTCAGTGGTCTGCTGGGGCTGTGGAAGCTCTGAGAGGGACAGAAAGAGACTCAACAAACTGGTCAGGAGAGCTGGCTCTGTCCTGGACTGCCCTCTGGACGCCACTGAGGATGTAGGTGAGAGGAGGATGTTAGCAAAGCTGACATCCATCATTGACAACCCCTCCCACCCTCTGCATGACACAGTGGGGGCCCTCAGCAGCTCCTTCAGTAACAGACTCCTGCATCCACCCTGTAAGAAGGAACGCTACCACAGGTCCTTCATTCCATCAGCTGTCAGAGTGTTCAACTCCAGCTGTTTTCCATATTCAGACTGTTATTGCACTGATGTGTGATTTATCATCCATGAATTACCTTGTGCAATATTTTTTTTCACTCTCTTTAAGTACGCAACCTATGCATATAGACTGGCATTCTACTGTGACACAAATATTTTTATTTATTACTGTGCAACAGTCAATTTCCCAAATTTCCCCGGCTGGGGAGTGATAGTGAAGTTTGATCTAATCTTATCTTTTCTGTGCTAGAGATCATCCACATAGTCTAGTGTCAAAAATCTTTGTACAATACCATCTCTTAGAAATGACGTTTATACACTACTAATTTGCTTGATTACATGATTACAGTGTAGTGTTCATGCCCTAATGATGCAGCAGTTTACAAGCATTTAAGAACTGAACCTCCACCCTTTTCAGGGTGTACGACACCCATCAAAACAGCTGAGCCCACATTTTATGCACACCATCAGCTTCAGGATACAGTTTCCCTTTCATCTAAAGTGTCATCTACCTGGATCAACACATCCTGACTGCCTCTTCTGTCTGCATCAGGTGTGCAGCAGGTGTCTGATAACACCAAGCCCAGAAACTGGAGGTGAGGGTTGCATTAGGCCTCTAGTTGAATGTCTGCAGTTTAAACTGGCTGTAATGGTTGAATATCTTCTGTTTTATCAGTTTTAAGACAGTTCACACAATCATATGATGGAGAGTAGAAGCTACAGTTTTAAAGGTTTTGTATCAAACTTTTTGTGTCACCGTCACGCCAACGTTGGTGGGCTCTCTGCCTTCCATCAGTTTGAAGATAGACTCCAGTGCCTCCTCTTTACTTTGACCTCTGAACCTCTTTGGAGCCAACTCCTCCAGAGCTCTCTGAAACTCCTCGTAGGTGATGACCCTGGACGTCTTCTGTCTTCACACAGAAACACAAAAGCAACGCAGACAGATGAGAAAACACTTAACTGTTGTTAAACAATGGTCAGATGTCTGTATGAACACTGAAGCAGGAGTTTCTTGCTTTAATCCTCCTCCTGTTCTTACTTCACATCATGGGACTCCAAAGGGCGTGATGGAGGACAAAAGCTACAGCCCTCCGCCTGTGCGACAATATACTAAATGTTCTCTAATCTGAAGTTAACCTGAGCAGTTAGGGAGACACACAGAAGTAATTCCATGCAATAAAAACTGTCATTTTGAAAACCGAGGTACTTCTGTTGCCTGTTGGAGACAGTGTTCACCAATCAGACCACCAATAGGTGAAGCTACACTGACCCACACACAGGCAGAACGGACAAGCTTCACTCCAACTGTCCAGTATTAAAAAGTGACCAGAGACCACAAACACTCCTAATATGACATGTTGTCGTATCAGCAGCTCTCAGCAAGCCTTGGCTGTCACATAGAAACTGTCTGTGGATACCAAAAACCCGTTTGCAGACTCACTTGACTTTGGAGAAGACAATGTCCACGTCGGTGCTGGTGACATTCTTGCCGTCGATGATCTTGCAGTCTTTGCACAGTTTGGCCCAGTTTTTCCCATTCAGCTCCTTCCCTGTGGCCTTTGTGTCTCCGTGGATGGCAAACTTCTTAAAAGTTGTCAACAGGTGCTCCATGTCCGCACTCTCCGCCATGACGGGAAAATATCTGAGAAACGAAATGAGCGAGAAGAAAAACACAGCTGATGATATGTTGTGAAGGAAGCACATGATTATTGAATATGATTCACATACTACATGTGCATGCACATTAGGGCAATGTACAAGAGATTGAACTGAACTTGCCACATTCACCACTTGTGTGATTTGAATTTTCTCTTAGAAAGAAACAACATTCAGGAGGAGTTCTATAAAGATTTCAATCAAAAACAAACACAAAATATATCATCTACAAATATTTACACAAACATCTCAATTCTTATTTCGTAAGTCAGACAGAAAACAACTGTCGTGGATGACCGAAGAATTCATTCCCTGGTGAAGAAAACCAGGCAGAAGGTAGGAGGTGGGAGGCAGGAGGTAGGAGGCAGGAGGCAGGAGGCAGGAGGTAGGAGGCAAGAGGCAGGAGGTAGGAGACAGGAGGTAGGAGGCAAGAGGCAGGTGTACGTGTGTCAAAGTCAGCAATCAAAAAAAGATTAGACTTCACCAGAGTGAATACAGAGGCTTCACCACAAGATGCAGGGACCGCACTGTGCTGTCCAGCCATGGTTTCTGGTTGGGAAACACTGTGATGATCTTGACTGGGAGGACAGCATCAGTGCAGAACTGAGCATAGGACAATACAGATGATGTGTACTCCTCTAGGTCAGCCTCTTCTCGGAACACAGTCCAGTCTGTCAGCTCCAAGCAGTCCTGAAGTGCAGAGGAGGCCTCCTCAGTCCACATCTGTACTGTCCTGGTGGCTGGCCTTGTTCTGCAGGCCAGAGGCTTGTAGGCAGGAATGACAGCAGAATGTGCTGACGGTGCGTGTGGCTGTACACCAGGCATTGTGTACATACAGCGCCAAACCTCCACCTCTGCTCTTACCTGAAGCTATGTCCGAGATGTTGTCGTCCAGCCGGGTCTCTGTGACAACAGTAACACAGCTGTCCATCCGGCAAGAGACTATCCTTTTGTTGGCGAGAGACCTGGCGTTGGTGAGGAAGAGACTAGGGAGAGCCGGTCTGTGGGGGTTAGCATGTAGCCTAGCACGCAAGCCGGCTCTCTTGCCACGTTTTTGTTTACGGTGCCTCCTCTGTCTCCTTGGCAGCAGCGGGGGGATGGTGGTGGGCTCTGGGGTCCGTAGCAGCTCCGGTGGAATAAAGTCCAGTTTAGGGGGTGTGTGGAGTCCGAACTGTGTCAGAGCTTCCAGAAGAGTGGTGAACGTGGAAATGAGTAAAAACAAACAAACAAAAAACGTAAACACGGGAGCCACGAGCCACTGCGTCTGCACGCACCGCCATCTTGAGAAAGGACCTGACTCTGTGTAATTTTGAGACAAATATTCTGCTGTGTGTATGTGTGTGTGTGTGTTTTCGGCTCATCAGTGCCACTGTTAGAACTAGTGGCCAAAATGACACATACATCATCAATTCAAGATGGCGCCGCACAAGTGGCAGCCAGTTATAGCAGCTCCAACGTTTTTTCTCTGTTTAAGTGTTTCTGTCACTAGTCTCGGTCGATCGCAAGTTCTTACGGATGTGAAACTGGTGAGTCTAGTGATTTGCTTTTTACTCTTTTGTGGACGACATCGGGTGACCCATTCAGCCCAGCTCCATTGTTTACATTCGGGACCAGCTGTCAGTGCTGTGCAACACTAGCGTATTCCCAGCGGAAAGACCAGAGATTCCCGCGGAGATACGGAGACGGAGAAGGGGATGCAGAGCTGGAGTTAAGTGCCAGGACAAGCGACGAAGGTATAAACCATCCATAACGTCTCTTATGATGGTGAATGTGAGATCTGGATTTACTGTATGCGAACATTAAGGACACTTACAGTTCTTCACCCCTCCCCCACCAGGGCAGATCCGATCATAGTCTGGTTCATCTGTTACCTACTTACATACCTTTGGTGAGTAAACAACAGCCAACCATCAGGTATGTGAAAACATGGTCAGATGAGTCCAGTATGGCACTGAGGGACTGTTTTGACACCACCGACTGGGAAGTGTTGTGCACTCCTCATGGGAAGGGCATCGACAGTTTGACAACATGCATCTTGGACTACACTAACTTTTGTGTGGACAACACTGTGCCGACCAGAAAGGTACAGTGTTTCCCAAATAACAAACCCTGGGTGTCCCCTGAACTGAAAACCCTACTGGATGAGAAGAAAAGGGTTTTGAAGTCTGGGAAGCTTAGACCAGCATCCCCTCCCTTCCCCCCAGTGCATCCCTAACACCAGCAGCTCTGTCCTTACACCACTTCACCCCCCTCCAATCTACATCACAGACTATGGACCCCCGTCCTCACCCAAAAGTGCAGATCAGCTCTGTGGAGTCGTTCAGCACATCTTCAACATGAGCCTCAATCTGCAGAGAGTTCCTGCCCTGTAGAAAACTTCCTGTGTGGTTCCAGTGCCAAACTTTGTGCATCCCAGGGAGCCCAACCACTTCAGGCCTGTAGCCTTAACTTCCCACCTGATGAAGACACTGGAGAGGATTATACTCAACCATCTTCGTCACCTGGTGAGCAGCGAGCTGGACCCCCTACAGTTTGCATATCGACCAGGCATTGGTGTGGAAGACGCTATCATCTACCTGCTCCATCGCTCTCTTTCACACCTGGAGAGTGCTGGTAACACAGTGAGGTTCGTGTGTCAGATGTGGCAGTTTGCGGCACCGGGGCTCCACAGGGTACTGTGCTCGGTCCCTTCCTCTTCACCCTCTACACATTTGACTTTAGACACAACACAACCAGCTGCCACCTCCAGAAGTTCTCCGATCATACAGCCATCATTGGATGTGTATCACAGAGGAACGATTTGGAATACAGGGAAGTCATCACTAACTTTGTCGACTGGTGTGGACTAAACCACCTGAACATCAACACCAGCGAGACCAAGGAGATGGTGATTGACTTCTGCAGGAAAGCACCACAGACTACACCAGTGTGAATCCAGGGTCTGGACACTGAGATCAAGGAGGAGTACAAATACCTGGGTGTACACCTCAACAATAAACTGGACTGGTCCATGAACACTGATGCCCTGTATAGAAAGGGCCAAAGTCATCTCTATCCTCTGAGAAGACTGATGTCCTTTGACTCTGTGGTTGCATCTGCAGTCTTTTACGCAGTGGTCTGCTGGGGCTGTGGAAGCTCTGAGAGGGACAGAAAGAGACTCAATTAACTGGTCAGGAGAGCTGGCTCTGTCCTGGACTGCCCTCTGGACACCACTGAGGATGTAGGCGAGAGGAGGATGTTAGCCAAGCTGACATCAATCATGGACAATCCCTCCCACCCCCTGCATGACACAGTGGGGGCCTTTAGCAGCTCCTTCAGCAACAGACTGTTGCATCCAGTGTGTAAGAACGAACGCTGCCGCAGGTCCTTCATTCCATCAGCTGTCAGATTATTCAACAACACTGTGTTGATGTTGTTTGACAAATTACACTCATATCCATACACTTTGTGCAATATTACACGTCATTTACTGTTTTTTTTTTATAGTTTATTCTTCTGTGCAATAGTAGTAACACTATCTGAAGGCAGCATACATTGTTTTTTTTCCCACAGCTATTGGGGCAATACGTACATTTGGCATATTCTTTATATATTTTTTCTACATATTTTTTCTTTTATATAGTAAAATTGCATTTTGCTTGTATAATATGTACATATTCATAAAGTCAGTTGTTTTTGTATTATTATTTTTTTTTTCAAATGTTCTCTATCTCTGCTGCTATTTTTTCTTCCCCCTGCTATTACATGCTGCTGTTATGCCCAAATTTTTCCCCGGCAGTTTTTATCTTATCTTTCTTATTATTTTTAATTTGAAGGCAGCATACATTGTTTCTTTTCCACAGTTATTGGGGCAATACATATTTTTTCTACATATTTTTTCTTTTATATAGTCAAATTTCATTTTGCTTGTATAATATGTACATATATAAATACATAGTCTACTTTTTCATTTTGTATTTCGTATTTCTGATTTCTCTATATCTGTTGCTCTTTTTCATTCCCACTGCTACTACATGCTGCTGTAATGCCAAAATTTCCCCGGATGGGAATGGGAAAGTTTTATCTTATCTTATCTTATCTTATCTTATCCATGCTGACTGTCTGCTTTCTGCTGATACTGTCCGCAGTACGCTGTGGAGACATCGAGGAAAGAGAGGAGTCCATTTGGTAAACGCTTCACAATTGTCAAACCTCAGTATGAGTGAATTGTGGTATATGTTAACAATACAATATGAAGCTATACAATATATTGGTCAGATATTGGCCGTATTTGCCACCTTGCATCCTGACACCCAGGCAACACACCAGCCATGTAAAACAATGAGAAGAGCTTGAATTAACTCCTGATACTCCCTGCAATGGTAAGACTGCAATGGTGATCTCAGGACTTGTCTTGTTTGACCCAGACATAAGATTCGAGATTCAAGATTCAAGATCGTCTTTATTATATATCAATGAAATTTGCATTGCAACCCCCATGTTAGAAACAATAAGAAAGGTAAGAAAGATAATAAAATAAAATAAAGATACTAGAATAAAATAAATTAACATGCAGATAAAAATATACATAAATGCAGATTACCAGAAATGAAAATATACTAAAACAATAAATGATAAACTATACCAACAGCAGCTAAAATATACTAAAATGTATATGCTGAGTGCAAATGGCTGACAATTTAGTTAAGCGTGAGTGTACTTAAATGTTAAGTACACACACGCTTAACTAAACACACACACACAAGCACACACACACAGACACACACACACACAGACACAGACACACACACAGACACACACAAACAGAGACACACACACACACACACACACACAGACACACACAAACAGAGACACTCACACACAGACACACCCCCCGCCCACCAGGGCTCACAGTGACTCTGATTGGTTCGGCTGTTTGGCGATGGTCAGGTGAGCAAGAGCAGAAACATCCTGTTACAGCCTGTCGTCAAACTGACAGCACAAGTGTTTGGAGAGAAACTCACATCGTACATTGTGAAGGGATACTCTGTTACCATGACAACCACTGTTAGGGAATGCATCAGTGTGTGTGTGTAATCACACAAGTCTGAGAAAGCAGAGTGAGGTCATGTCTCACATTCTGACACTATAACACACACACACACACACACACACACACACACACACACACAGATGGTGCCAGAGTTGATCCTCAGATGTGTATCCAGTGTTTGTGAAGAACTGTTCTGAGCTGCATGTCTCTGTGAAAAAGTGAACTCAGTGTAGAGAAAGTTGACATTTTTACATTAACTTCAATTCAGCACTGAATGCAATCATCTCAGAAGTTTTCTGGTCTAAACTTGCCCAGCTCATTGTGCCAGCCTCCACGTGTCAGTGGATCACACACTTCCTGACAGACCAGAAGCAGCAGGTGAGACTGGGGAAAACCACATCCAGCACCTGGACCATCCTACTGGAGGCCCTGACTGACTCCTGAACTCTGCAGACAACGCTGTGGTCATCGCTCTCATCCTGGACGGTGACGAGTCTGCATACAGACGGGAGGTCGAAGAACCGGTTCTCTGGCAGAGGACTTCAGGAGGAGACCCCCACCACCATCAACAACACGGTGTCTGCTGTGGAAGCATTCAGTTTCTTGGGTCCACGGTCTCCCAGGACCTAAAGTGGGCATCCAACATAGACTCCGTCGTCAAGAAGACCCAGCAGAGGATGGACATCTTGTTCCGTCTGAGGAAGTTCAACCTGCCTCAGGAGCGGCTTCTCTGTTCATCCATCACTGTCTGGTTTGGATCGGCGACCAAACAGGACTGAAAACACTCCAATAGTCAGTACTGCAGAGCAGATCACTGGTGTCAACCCAGCATCCATTCAGGACTGATCCACCTCCAGAGTCAGGAAACATGGCTGTAGACCTCACACCTGGAGGCAGCCTATTCTCCCAAAGGGAGCTGCTACAGGGCTCTGAACACCAAAACAACCAGACACGAGAACAGTTTGTGTCGACAGACCATGCAGACTGTTTATAGACTAAACCACCAGCAGCTGGTCTGATTCTGTTTGACTGCAGTAACAACGCGACTGCTTTCTTGCAGGAAGAGCAGGAGTCTCTCCTTCTCCACAACATGGCGTAAGGTAGAAGATGGTTCAGACAAACCTACTTCTGCTCTGGTAACGTGTTTCGTTACGAGTTATACAGCCATGTTCTGCCTCTTGCTGCATATCTGCTGCTTTAGTGCCACACAGTGCACAAAAACACACATGACAACTATGATTTTGCTTACGACATGGAATCCTCCACAGTACGAAACACAACATCATAGGGTGTATTTGCTGGACAAGAAACCCCTCTGATCGATCTTTCATTAAAAAAAAAAAAGCCAAACAGGAAATAATCTACAGAAAATATTCAGTATAAAAGCTCACAGGAAAATGCTGAGAAGGAATTCATCATTCAGTGCTGCCAAGCCGATGTTTGAGGAGTGTGAATCCAGTAAGTCCTGTGTTGTTTTAGCAGTTTGTCATGGTCACGTCCCCTTTTAGGGAAACCTGCTAGCCAACCGAAGGTGCTGCACAGAAACGTCACATATAAACATATTTCTGCAAGTTAGACAGCGTGAGAGGGTTTCCAACTCCATGAGATAAATGTTCTTCTGTAACATTAGCGTTGCAACGTTAACATTTTAGCATAAAAACAGAGTGTGCTAACATCAAACATTAGTCAGCTAATGTGCTGAGAAAGATTAGCTTGCTGCATTCGCGATGTCTGTTAGTGACAGAACCATTTTTAAGCGTTTTATCCTGAGCAGGATAAATTAGAAAATAAATAAATAAATAGTTTTTTTTTATTTCTAAATTTGATGTAAACATTTGGACGGCAGTATGATTTTAGACACAGTGTGCGACGCATGAAACATGAATATGTATGACGAACATCATGGTATCTACTCTTGGATCCCTCCACCTCTGAAAACAGTTCTGTTGGACATCAGCATGATGTCCTGAACTCTCCCTGAAATTAACGGCAAACCCCCTCTGAGCTCCAGCTGCCCCCTTCTCCAAACAGGGGAGTCCTTCTTCGAAAGCAGAGGCGATGCAGCGTCAGAATGTGAACTTCAGTCTTTTGAAATGTGAACTGGTCCTCACCAGTCCTTTCAGCAGCCTGACCGTCAGCTCGGAGTCTGGATACCTCAGAGTCCAGCAGCTTTTCACCAAGTGTCACGACACGTGTGTGGATGTGGTCAGACGTGTCTGACATTACGCTGGGATCAGTTGTCAAAGCACAGCGTGTTGTGTTTGAGAGGATGGATGGCGTCACGGATCAGAGGCGGCCAGTCTGCGGGTTCAGTCCGCCACACTAACGCTGTGTCTACACGGGATGGTAGTTCAGAACATAAAATGGAAGATGTGCATACATCATGAGTAAATGTGAGCTGTCTGCGTAGACAGCTGTGATGATTAAACTAGGAACTTATGTATCTGTTCCAAATGTTAGAAGAGGCTGTTAAATCTAGTCTGTGGATTAGGCCTCCACCTTCAGCACCCTCTAAATTTTCTACCCCCTACCCGAACAAGGGTCTGTATCCAATCCCTACTTTCATCTTTGACTCTACCTCTTTACTTTCTACCCCCTACCCGACCCAGGGTTTGTATTCCCACACCCCTCTTTTATTGGTGCAGTTGGTGAGAGGCAGGGGTAGATGATGGTAGTGCGGCAATCGGCAGTTACATGTGGCATCTAGGCCTGTGGTAGCATTGTAGCAGCTAACAATAGCTAAACGGACGCCTGAAAAACACAACAGAAACACGTTTTGATGGTCTGTATGAGACCAGCTCAGTCAGGACACTCGAGGTCCAGATTTGCCATGACTCGAGCCTGAAATCCACAACATTACGTGAACGACAGCACTCAGCGCTCGCACACAGCTACATGCTAACAGCATGAGGCTGTGGAGGTGGAGCTCAGTCAAAGGTGAACAAATCATCTGTGATTCATTTTGAAACATAAATGTACAATGACGTCCGCGTCCGAAGATCGACGTGGCTTCACTTCAGTCACACATTGACATATAGCACAACTTCAACAGATTCTTCAGGTTTAGAGCTGAATCATTGAGCTGATCAATGAAAAATGATCAAAAAGATCTGTATCTATTTGAAAGGGTCTCCATCACCCGATGCCCATGTCACCAGCTAGTCTTCCCGGGGTCCGAAAGCTCAGCCTGCCCCCACCAGACAAATGGACGTGCTGGTCGTCACCAGGTGATTACGATCCATATTTACGTCCGTTGTTGGCACACAGGATTTTCACCCAGAAGACCGCTGTTCAAGTCCCGCGTGAAACCACGGGATCGAACCAGAGACCACGTGACAACGAAGATCCAGCACATCGAAGGTCTGGTACGCCTGTTGCTGGCACACTGAATGTGCTGGAAATCCAGTCCAGAATCTTCATCATATACAAATACAGCATCACGTCTGTGATCATGACATGTGCACGTCATTCAGAAAGCATTTTTTTCCACAAACATTCACTTGTTCCTCTGCTTCACCAGTGAGTGGAAGGTTCGTCTCAGGATTAGTGTCAGGCAGCATCATTATATTTGACATCGGAGTGTTGATCAGCTGCTGAAAAAATGCATTCTTATGATGTCTGAACGAGGATTTGCTCTTAAACTGATGTACGTACATACAGGTGGATGAAGATAAGCTTTTTGATTCTCCTCTGAATACGATCATCAGTAAGGATGAAGCTGCTCTAAGTGCAGATGTTGTCTATATTTCAGTGTTTTTTGTCAAAAGGACATTTAAACTGTGTTTGCTGGTACCCTCTTTGTTCCTTGTAAGTATTATTATCATCAGAAGAGTGTATTTTAGCTTCAGCCCCCGGTTTCCTGTACTTCTCTATACCCAGTGAGTATTTCTTTGGTACCACATAAGTACAAAATATGTACACTTTAATTTAAAAGCTGTGATCTGCAGCATTTTTTGTTTGTGAGGAAGCTGTTTCATGGTTTCTGTCTCTGAGAAGAGCCTGTTTAACAAAGTTACTTCATGAAAAGTTTGGATTTGTACCAAAAGTCTGACTGTAACATTTCAAATAATTCAGAGTGAACACATGAGATTAAAACACAAACACACACAGACAGACTGTCCTGCAGTCTTACCTGTCTGTCCTCCGTCTCCGTCTGTGTCTCCTTCTTCTTCACCTCAGTCTCTCGTCTCTCTCATCTGGCCCACGGCGGCGGTCGCAGCATTCAAATGAGCTCTGTGGTGCCGAGGGCTTGTTATCGTCTGTTTATCCTGTCGCCATGACGACATCCTGTCCCACATCAGGGGAGGGTAATAAAAAAGAGGGAGGGAGGAGAGGAGGAGTGTTGGACCTCCGGTAGGACGCCCGTGCAGGCTCCTGCAGAGCTGGAGGTCAAAAGTCAAAGGTCAGACTGGAGGATCATTTCGAAGTGCTACATGCTGTGTAGCAAGAGCAGTAAATCACGACACCACTGACGCTGTGTGTGTGTGTGTGTGTGTGTGTGTGTGTGTGTGTGTGTGTGTGTGTGTTCGTGCGTCTCTGTGTGTGAGTCCAAAACAGTTGTGTGAAAACATCAGTCAACAGAATGAGATCACCTGCTGATCCTTTCTGACAGAAACCCACCTGAAAACAGCACAAAGTCAAGATATTTCCTGTCTGACTTTTGTCTTTTGTAAATATCTGCTGATTCTGAATCTGATGAAGCAAGATTCAGAATCAGCAGATATATATATATATATATATATATATATACAGTAATACAAACTCTCAGGCCTCTGGTAGAGGACCTGACCTTGCTGCATATATATAAACTCTCTGTAATAGTATGACCATGTTTTATTTTATTTGTTGATATTATGGATGATATTAGTAATCTGAATCTTTCTATCAAATAAATGTAGTGGAGTAGATACTCATATAAAGTACAAATACCTCAAGTAGAAAAGTACCTTTACTCAAGTACTAAAGTACAATATTTGAGTAAAGGTATTAAGCTGCTTTCCACCAATCTCAATTATCAAATATTCATTGCTGGTGCTAACTGAATTGAATGAACATGATGAACTCAATTTAATCAAGTTATCAAAAGGGATTTCAGATGAAATACACCCGGAGCAGGACCAGAGGGGCGGCATAGGACTGCAGCCACAAAGTGGCACAAAACCAGCAAAAAATTTGAAAAACCGGCACAAAGTGACACAAAACAAACAGACACAAAACCACCACAAGACACAGCAGCTGTATGAGCATTTGGACTGAGACCTGCTGGTCTGGTCTGACTGGATTCTGCCTGTTGGTTCACCTGGAGAACACAGAAGCTCTGTGTTGATGAGCCCACACATCATATCATTATGTAATCTGGAGCCGTCGTCATGACAACAGAAACAGAAACAAAGGCAACATGTGCAACAGTGTGATGAGCGTGATGAGGGCAGGAAGTGTCTGACAGGAAGTACTTCACTGTGTTTGTAAGGGTTGACAGAAGGACGGGTATTTATAAATCTGCAGACGTGCTGATCCTGGTCATGACCTTTGACCCCCGTCCAATTTAGTTTTGTTCTTTTCATGAAAATGTTTTAGTTTGACTTAAATTTTACTCGTTTAATTGTATTAAGACATGCCGTCAGTTCAGTATTACTGTATCACTTTTTTTTAAGATGAAGGGCAGCAGCATGAAGAGGAAGGAAGCTCCGTCAGAGCGGCAATAAGCACAAATGCAACAACTTCAACCACCTGGGCTGCGCTCTGTCTAACTGCAGCCTCCTGCACTTATGATCCTCCTGTGCTCAGGAATACCTGCCCCCACAATCCAACTACGCCTGCAAGACCGACCGGTACAGCACCTCGACACGCCCATCCTGGCCATCCAGACAGTCCGCTCACTTTTTCATCAGTGGCTTCACACATGGTTTCCATACAGGTAGAAAAGTACGATGAACACAACCACATCTGCCAGTCCACTGTCACAGAGCCCCCAACCGACGGTGTGTCTACAGCGTTTCTTCACTGAGCTCTACTGCGTTTCTTCACTGAACTCTACTGCGTTTCTTCACTGAACTCTAATGTGTTTCTTCACTGAACTGTACTGTGTTTCTTTACTGAACTCTACTGCGTTTCTTCACTGAACTCTAATGTGTTTCTTCACTGAACTCTACTGCATTTCTTCACTGAACTGTACTGCGTTTCTTCACTGAACTCTACTGCATTTCTTCACTGAACTGTACTGCGTTTCTTCACTGAACTCTACTGCGTTTCTTCACTGAACTCTACTGCATTTCTTCACTGAACTGTACTGCGTTTCTTCACTGAACTCTAATGTGTTTCTTTACTGAACTCTAATGCGTTTCTTCACTGAACTGTACTGTGTTTCTTTACTGAACTCTACTGTGTTTCTTCACTGAACTCTACTGCGTTTCTTCACTGAACTCTACTGCGTTTCTTCACTGAACTCTACTGCGTTTCTTCACTGAACTCTAATGTGTTTCTTCACTGAACTCTACTGCATTTCTTCACTGAACTCTAATGTGTTTCTTCACTGAACTCTAATGCGTTTCTTTACTGAACTCTACTGCGTTTCTTCACTGAACTCTAATGCGTTTCTTTACTGAACTCTACTGCATTTCTTCACTGAACTCTACTGCGTTTCTTCACTGAACTCTACTGCGTTTCTTTACTGAACTCTACTGCGTTTCTTTACTGAACTCTACTGCGTTTCTTCACTGAACTGTACTGCGTTTCTTTACTGAACTCTACTGCGTTTCTTTACTGAACTCTACTGCGTTTCTTCACTGAACTCTACTGCGTTTCTTTACTGAACTCTACTGCTTTTCTTTACTGAACTCTACTGCGTTTCTTCACTGAACTCTACTGCGTTTCTTTACTGAACTCTACTGCGTTTCTTCACTGAACTCTACTGTGTTTTTTTACTGAACTGTACTGCGTTTCCTAATGCGTTGGTTTTCTGGTTCTGAACTCATCAAAAATCACCAGTACACTCCACTCTGTAGCACCAGTGTGCCAGGTAAGAAGGTAAGGTAATAATAAATATAATAAATTATCTTTTTTTGGAGAATCCCTGGATACACCATTTAACATAATTTTCTGTGGTATGCCTGTGAATATTCTCATTCATCCAGGTCATTGTAAGCTTTAGGGCATTCAATCGTTGAATGCCCTAAAGCTCTCTGTGGTATTCTTATGTTTTTATTGAACTTGGACTAGTTTAAGGCTTCATGCTGTGGTCCCGTCTTTCCAGCTAATACGGTCCAGATATCATTCGTCATCTGCAAGCATCTATCTGCAAACATATTCAGGTAGAAATAAGAAACTTTAACTTCAGTGTGTTTAAACTTGTATTACTCAATGCCAGCAACACATAAAGTGAATCTGACTGCTGTGGATAAAAGTTGAGAGTGTTACCTTTCAAAAGTACCAGGACCATGCAGGTACTCCACATGGTTCAAGAACAGCTCTCAGTTTACTTTGGGTATATATGGATAGGCGTTTTTGGGCTCATTTTTAGTTCTGGACTATATTTGGTAAGAGGTGAACCAGTCCCTGAGGAGCAGGGATAAGAGCCGACTCCTGGTCTGAACCAGTGTCTCAGGCCGCCAACAGGAGAACTGCCGGTGGAGAAACCGGAGCCCCAGCAGGAAACCCACACAGGCAAAGGGACAACATGCAAACCCCACATAGAAAGGCTCTGCTGGGGAATCAAACCCAGGACCTTCTCAATGAGCTAACCACTGAGCCACCATGCTGCCAGTTAAGTAAATATGAGCATCTGATCAGACTCAGTATCAGTAGACTATAAATATTAAAGGATGTCTCTTATCTTAAGGCTTATCAGGCACCAAAGCACTGCAGGGACATTTATTAAACTCACAGACTGTTTTACTTTTCTTCACGACGATCGTGAGGTAAACAATAGAAACCAAAACAAAACCAGGTCGAACCACATCCCTCTCTGTCTCTCTCAGAGGACACAGCAGAATGTGACCTCACGTCCTTGGTTGTGTCAGCAGGAAGCAGCTGTCAGTGTGGGAGGACTTCAGTATGACATCATGTAGTTCAGGGTGGACGAGTCTCCAGAGACCACCGTGGGCTGTCGCTTACTTGCTTTCTCAACAATTTGATGAAAAAACACAAACAAATGGATATTTAAGTCTCTGTCTTCTCTGTTCAGGGTGTTCTGGGTCTGTTTCCAGGAAATAGCCACAGCCACACAGTCTGTCTCACCCCTCCATTCACAGCAGGATCAGACGTGTTACACACAGCTGTCACAGCGTGGACGCCGTCATTCATTTTTTAAAGCTGCCGCTGCTGCACATCTCTCATTCTTTAGTTTCTGTTTCTATGATACAGACTTTTCACGTTGGATAAATCAGACCCGATGCTCATCAGAACCAGGATCAGCTTTACTGGGGTTACGGTTATGTGAACACATAAAAGTCTTTTATTTTCATTACTCTCACGGAAAGAGACATACAACTGCTAAGCTGAATGAATTAAACAGTCTAAATAAAAATAATGTTGGCATTTAAATACATGAATGTGTTTTCAAACTGCAGAAGAGAAGCAGCTTTTAAATATTAATTAGCCTTTATGTATAATATTCTAATATTCTGTGCAGCAGCAGACTTAATTTTATACTCTGTGAAGTATTAATTCTTCATTCAGCATTAAATGTAGAACAAACTGTTGGTTTCTGTCGCTCACTCACAGACGCCACCTGGTGGTTGGTGGTGCACAACACTGAGTGTTTGAATGAAAATGTAAATGAACTTAAGCGCCCCCTGCTGCGACCGTGATGAAGCTGCAGGGGGCAGAGAGACGACCGGACATTTGAGTGTCGGCGGGACAGTAAATAAAGACGAGGTCTATTTAGCATAGCGAGCACCCACGAAACCCCAAAACCTCAATCCAACGGTGGAACCAGCCGCAGAAGCTAGTTAGCTAACTTCTTCTTAAATTCGTTAGAGAAGTGAAGGAAAGAGGAGGAAAAGAAAACTGAGTGAGTCGATCTGATGAAGAGAAAGATAAAGAAGATGAAGCTCTGCTCTAAAAAAAATCTGATTACAAGTTCTTCTGTTGGTCTTATGTTCAGTTCTGAGTACTGAAGAACATGGTTACTTATTATGGGATGGATTCAAATGAAGCAGATTCATCAGATAAACATTCAGTCTGTGAACGCCACTCAAGCACAATAATGTAACTTAAAAACAGTAAAACCGGACAGTTTGACTCTTTTCGGTGGCAGGAACGACAGTAAGTCTCTCAGCTGGTCAGCTAGCGTGATTTTCACACATGATGAACAGATTTTTATCTCAGATGGTTTAAAAAAAAAAAGTGCATTTAGCTGCCCCCCCATGGTTGAGCCCCAGCAGGAAGGATCAGGACTGGACATAAAAGTATACAAAGGTGATCAGTTTTATTGTTAAACAGGTGAAAAAAATCAAAAGCATTTGAGATGAAGTCTTCATCCTGTATGTGAACAGGTAGTCTGAAAAAACATCCAGGTGATCACACACAGGTAACACACACAGACTGACAGCTAAATCCTCTTCTTCTCTTTCTCTCTCAGAGTTCGATGTTGAGATTGAGACCAATCTCACAGAGCCAGCTAGTCCTGCTCTGCCAAAAGGTAAGCAAACCCACCTCCCAGCAGCTCAGACTCACTGATTAACATGTAATCTTGTTAAAGGTGTAGCAGCAATCGGACGTTTTACAGGTTATGTGCTGGACCACTTATTGGCAAGGCGCCAGAGTTTCCCTTGTTCCCAGTCGTTACGCTAAATTAAGCTCATCGGCTTCACACTTAGACATGAGAGTGGAATCAATGTGAACATCGAGTTCTCAGGAAGAAAGAGAAGAAGAGGATTTCACTACACAAACAACAACAACAGGATGGCACTTGACAAGAGACGCTGCAAGCATTTGATTGGCTGAAAAGTGATATTGTGTAACGTCAAAAAATGCTGTGGAAAGTCTTCTGAAAAAGACTTATTCAAAATAAAAATATCAACAACTAAATAAAATAAACTCTAATGAGAGTTTTATTGATGGAATAACATGTAGTTATGAGTTCTGATTATCGAAGTATTTTTTGAATTCATTGGTTCATTTAATTTACTAGAATTTTATGTATTTCAGATTGCATTTATTTTCGATATTGGTCCTTCAGATGTGACAGAACAGAATATGAGTGTTGGGTGTTAGCATTAGCATTAGCACAACTGTACTTCAGCAGCACATCGGAGGCTGTTGCTGCTGTGTGGTGATGGGCCAGAAGCTACACAGGAAGTTATGTCAGGACTTCAGCTCTCTATAAATGACTCCGTCCCTCTGGCCCTGGACTCCCATGGAGACCAGCAAGAAGACGCAGTGAGGGACTGCTCACTGGGAAACAATAAAAACCAGTGGGAGCAGAAACACCAGCAGAGACACAAACATCCACACACACCAAACGGCTCTTCAATGGCGTACAAAGTTAAGGTTTAAAGGTTCGAAACCAAAGTTTTCCTTCAGTTATAAAGATTGTGCACAGACAGGATCTCACCTTTGGCATTCATAAAAGAAAAAGTCAAGTCGTTGTCAAAACCAATAAATAGTCACGGATACAAAACAACGTCTGAAGTTCAGATAGTTGTGCGTGGCTGCTCGAGCAGGTGAGTATAGAAAGATAACAGAGCCTACACAGGTTCCAGCTCCATCCAGGAGGCTACGCCTGATCCCAGCGACGTGTGAGACGCGGGTCTGGATCCGGGCCCGGAGCTGGTCTGCCTCCTGCCCAGATGGAGGTCTTCCTCCCGGGGCTCAGGGGCCTCTCCGCTGGCCCGGCTGACAAACACGGTCGGGGGTTGGGTGGAGGCCATCTCAAACCTCAGCTCCGCGGTGCCCTTAATTGTGCGGCAGGAGGAGGCCTTCCTCTTAGTCCTGGGCTGGGGAGAAGGCGGGGGGAACGCCGGACCGACTCTGTGTGAAGACGAGGAGGCGTCCCGGGGAGCGGCGGCAGCAGCAGAGGATGAAGAGCCCAGTTTGGCCAAAGCCACCGGGATCTCCTCCAGAGACTCTGCAGAGTCAGAGTGGTACTCAGCAGGAGGGGCGGCAGCCTGGACGGGGCCCAAGGAAGGGGCCAGGGGGGGCAGGGACGCCCGCAGAGGGAATGCTGGGAAAGGAAGTCGCTGACCAAGGGACACAGTCGACACGCTGCTGGGCTCCACTGGAGGACAACAAACCAATACAGAATCAGAAGAAACCCTCGCTTGGTTCTTTATTGATCTGATAGCTCTAATGCTCGTGCGTCAGTAATTAGACGGACCCAGAGCGAAGTGAGAGCTGTTCTTCAAACATCTGGAGAACCTGCATCTGTCCTGCTCTCTGCTGAAAGTCAACATGCTGAACTTTTATCTGCAGCAGTCAGAATCTGTGTCAGTGCTGCTGTCAGTGACTGATTTTGCAGATAGATGCCTGCAGATGAGTTCAGCAAAAACTGACAACAACACCACAGGAAGTGAATAGTTTACATATGTTTTACTAATCGTATGTGTGGGCGTTCTGCAAATAAAGGCCATTTACTGTATTTATCTATACGAATCTATTTTCATATTCAGGAAATCTATATTGAAGCCATCTTTTTTAATATTTAGGCCACTTATTATACTTATCTAGATAAATATGTATTCACACGTTGCCTACGTGTAGATGCTGAAGTTATAACAGAGAAAGCTTAAAAATTAGCACGGCAGCCGGCTAATTTCATACGAGGCAGCAGCTTCCTGTGGATTATTCTAGAGTTTTGTTTGTTGATTGGTGGATATCTGAAGACTTCATCAATGAGTTGTCTCATTTCATTAAAAACAACTAATCGGAAGTTTTAAGCAGCACTGAGCAGCTGCAGATACTTCACGAAATATCAACATCACAAAAACAAAGGTGTGTGCGTACCTGAGGGCGGGGCTGTACTCGGGCAGCGCTCTCTGGTCACCTCTACCGGAACTTTACGGATCTTCTTCTTCTTCTTCTGTGAAAGCAGAACGACACGAAGCAGATTCAGTTCCTGCGTCTCCGTCTCCTCGTTCACAGAACGAATTTTAAAATCCAGATTCACTGAGTCAGACTCCAGTGAGCTCTGCTGTTGGTTTACACAAACGAGGCTCCTCCTCACCGGCCAATCAGTGTTCATCTGTGTGTGTGTGTGTTTACCTGCGTGTGTTCACCTGAGTGCGTTGGTGTGTGTGTGTGTGTTCACCTGAGTGAGACTGTGTTCACCTGCGTGTGTCCACCTGCGTGAGACTGTGTGAGGCTGTGTGTCCACCTGTGTGTGTTTACCTGTGTGTGTTCACTTGAGTGCGTTGGTGTGTGTGTGTGTGTGTGTGTGTGTTTACCTGTGTGTGTTCACTTGAGTGCGTTGGTGTGTGTGTGTGTGTGTGTGTTTACCTGTGTGCATCGGTGTGTGTGTGTGTGTTCACTTGAGTGCGTTGGTGTGTGTGTGTGTGTTAACTGTGTGCATCGGTGTGTGTGTGTGTGTGTGTTCACCTGTGTGCGTTGGTGTGTGTGTGCTGCAGCTTTTGGCTCTGTCGACACAGTGGGTGAGTGAGTTTCTCCCTCCATGACGGAACTAGACACAGTCTTCACTCTGCCGTTAGCCACGAACCTGATACACACACACACACACACACACACACACACACACACACACACACACACACACACACACACACACACACACAGGGGTTACACCCTTGTACTAGTTCATCTGACTGGCTCAGTGATGCCTTGGTGTGTGTTTGCGTGTGTGTGTGTGTGAGAGACCTCTTCTGAGCTTTTAAACTTGTGTCAGGTGTGATTCAGTACCAGTGTGATTTCATACAGATGAAAGAGTCAGCACAGGGAGTCCAAACTACGGCCCGTGGGCCATGTGCGACCCATGAGCTGTTGTGTTACTGTGTCCTGGACTCGCCGTGTGAACATGAAGCAGCACCACAGACTCAGTCTGTCTCTGTCCCGCTGCGCCCGCTGCTCTGAGAGCTGTTCCCTCCGTCCTCGGCAGCAGATGAGGTTCAGGGCAAACAGCCAATGGGAGTGGAGTTATTTATGAAGACCTTCTGTTAGACTAATACACACCGCTCCCTCCTCCCACAGCTCAAACACACACACACACACACAATACACACTTTGTTTGCTTCCTGGAAGTCACAGCCAAAGAATTTCATTCTGCACACTTTGTTTCCTGCAAAGAAAACAGTGTCCATAGCGACCGAGGTCCAGCCTCATTGTGTTATGAAATGACTGTTGCGGCTGTTTACTGAAAAATGACGGGACCCGGTCAGGCTCGGCCAATCACTGCAGGTCGTGGCTTGAACCTGGACCACGACAGAAAGTGGACTCCGGCATGTCTGCAGTGATCCGGAGGACTGGATTTAATTCATTTTTAACGAGGTGCGTTACCAGGGTCAGACCATCGGGACCAGAGCAGGAGGGAACTGAAAGACTTACTCTGCCTCCCCCCGCACAGCCACAGCGGTACGTTCCTCCATGTCCAGCTGAGGGTTGGTGTAACCCAGAGTCCCTGAGTAGTTCACATCCTGGGGGGGGGCAGCAGAAGACAGACACTCCAGGAATTAAACCACTTATATTGACATACATGATTTGGTCAGAAATGTTGAGTGACAGAAGGGATTTGCTGCATTGAAAAATACGTTATATTTAACTTTTTCCCCCCTGATGTGTGTGATGTGGACAGACGAAGCCCCCTGATCTTCGGCTGCATAACGAAAATAGTCACGTCAGAGCCGCGTCGCCGCCAGCCGAGCATACGTTACCTTAATGAGGTCGACTGATGGAGCTGCTGCCTCCTTCACTGATCCCAGTTTCCTGGAGTCTCTGCTGTCCTGACGGTGGCGCTGCCGCACGATGTACTCATAGGTACTGAGTCTGTTCCACACTGTACACACACACACGCGCGCACACACAGACAGAGACACACACACATACACACACACACACAGACAAACACACATAGACACACCGACACACACACACAGACAAACACACATAGACACACACACACACACACACACACACACAGAACTGTATTTAATGATTTATTTTTTCAATAAAAACGTGACAGCTCAGATTGTTGTAATAAGTGTGTGTCAACATGGTGGAAAGGATCCTACAGAGATGGAGCTTTTTGTTGAAGAGTAAGATCCTTCTTGTTAAACCAGCTGTTATATCTCTCTCACCAAAGCCACCAGACTCCATTCACAGAAACAGTCATTTAACGTGGTCAAACACACTTCATTCAAAGTGACAGAAAACAAATAAAACTCACCAAAACCTTCTCAGTTCATCTTTCACTGATCCAACAATCATCACTAACTCTGTTTGGTTCAATAAAGTGTTCTTTCAGCCAATCAGGAGAGAGAGAGAGAGGACGACATCAGAGAAGCAGAGAAAACAGAGTTTCATGTTAACTCTGGAATTATTTTCTCTGGACCTTCTGACCGGAGACATTTAAATATGTCCGACTTCAACAGACTCTCCTGGTTCAAAAACAGACATTTTTGGACAGCAGAAACTCAACAATCGAATATTACAAATGATAAAAATCTGGATTTTTTTTTACAATTTGATTATATATTTGAATATCTGCTGACAGCTCTACTGAATACCTTCCTCACCTTCGCTGGTGTCGGGGAAGAAGCTCTGGTAACAGGATGATGTCTAACAATATGAGCAAAGTGCGACAATTCCTCTGTTGTTGGCTACGACAACCAACTCAAACGTCGTCATCTACTCCACCTCCGGATGTCAAGACCCAGTGGATTAGCGCTATTTTTTAATGGAAATGTGGCAGAAAACTGTCAGCGAGGGCCGGTACCTGTACAAGCTCAAAGACGGCTCGAGACAGGACATCCATGACCACAAATGGAAGCTGTGAGTTTTTCCACATTTTATGTTGCCCGGTTAATGTGGTGTCTCCTACAGACTGGAAGTGAATGAAATGAGGAGAGTAGGAGGTTGTTTGAGTGTGTGTGTGTGTTGCTCCTGTATGTGAATTTACTTTAAGTCTTACTCAGACTTTCTGTGTAAAAGAGGTGGTCAAACTGAGGGAATTCATTTGCTTTGTGGAACATTGATTAGCATCCAGCAGCTATCTTGCCCAGAGCGGGGCCTGGGGCCTTTCAACACTTCAGAGGGGTCACACTTATCCCACAGACACACAGACAGGTGTGTTTGTTGTCTCTTACTCAGGTAGATGTGGAAGCAGAGCAGGTGACAGAGCAGCACAGATGACAGCAGACCCAGAGCGATGGTGACAGCAGCCAGACCAGGAATCACTGCTGCTGTCGAGCTGACGGGAGCCACCGGCAGGAAGACGAACCACACACCTGTGTCATTCCTGGCTGCAGGACATACACACACACACACACACACACACACACACACACACACACACACACACACACACACACACACACAGACATCAGTGCACACACACACAGACACACATACAGAGCAAATAATTCCTGATATTAACTGAGAAAACATCTGTGAGCAGGCTGACCAACAGAAGAGCTGGATGGTCTGTACAACATGAGCTCTCCTGCTGTGACACACTCACACACACAGGGACGAGGTCAAAGCTTACACAGGAAGTGTTTGTCAGTGCGGAGTTTGGACGGGTCCAGAAAGAACTCAACGAAGACGTAGGAGGCAACGACCAGAACCAGACAGACCCCCATCAGAGCCGAGACCACACTGTGGAGGAACAACCTGCAGATACACAGGAAACACAGTACTACTGAGTGCACAGGGTACTTCACTGTCACTGTGAACAACTGCAGAGTACACAGGAAACACAGTACTACTGAGTGCACAGGGTACTTCACTGTCACTGTGTACAACCTGCAGAGTACACGGGAAACACAGTACTACTGAGTGCACAGGGTACTTCACTGTCACTGTGTATAACCTGCAGAGTACACAGGAAACACAGTACTACTGAGTGCACAGGGTACTTCACTGTCACTGTGAACAACCTGCAGAGTACACAGGAAACACAGTACTACTGAGTGCACAGGGTACTTCACTGTCACTGTGAACAACTGCAGAGTACACAGGAAACACAGTACTACTGAGTGCACAGGGTACTTCACTGTCACTGTGTATAACCTGCAGAGTACACAGGAAACACAGTACTACTGAGTGCACAGGGTACTTCACTGTCACTGTGTATAACCTGCATAGTACACAGGAAACACAGTACTACTGAGTGCACAGAGTACTTCACTGTCACTGACTACTGGACGCAAGCAAAAGAAGCAAGTGAGGGAAACATTGATGCAAATAAGAGAAATGAGATGCACCCATTGATGGAGGTATGCAGCCTGAAAAGGAATACCTGCAGACACTACTCAGGGCACAAAAAGGTACTCAGGATCTAAATTCTCATCCACAGTCAACATCTTAAAATACACTAGAATTGATGGTTAACACTGCGTCTGTTATACTAACATTATGGAAAGTACAGGAACCAATTTCACACAGGTGAAGGCATGAAGTTCAGCCTCAGCACAAATGATTCTTTCTTCCTCGGGACACCCCCCCTACTGGACTGCACAGCATAGGAACAGAGGAGGAGGAGGAGGAGAAGAAGAAGAAGAAGAAGAAGGAGAAGGAGAAGGAGAAGGAGAAGGAGAAGGAGAAGGAGAAGAAGGAGAAGGAGAAGGAGAAGGAGAAGGAGGAGAAGGAGAAGGAGAAGGAGAAGGAGAAGGAGAAGAAGAAGAAGAAGAAGAAGAAGAAGGTCTTACTTGTAGTTTCTGCTCCCCACACAGTTGTTGAGCCACCGACAGTGATGATCAAAGTTGGCAACACACTTGTTACAGGCACTGCAGTGCTTTGACTTTGGACCCCTGAAACACACACACACACACGCACACACACACACACACAGGCATGACATCCTGTACCTGCTAGCATAATACAGAACATCTCTCCAGCGCCCCCTACTGGCTTCACTACCTGCTGAATATTTGTGGCAAAAAAGGAAGATGATTGGAGAGGAGTTTTTTTCTGATTTTTTAAAATTATGTTAATCAGTCAGAAAGAAAATTAGTTAAAGACAAAAACTAAGCAAAATAACTGATTTTGACGTGCTGTCTTTTACTGGTAAAAAACAATAATTACAGCATTTAATGGTGTGAAACCTTTGTTCAGAAATAAACACATTTACTACACATTTAGTGAATACAGCTCCTGTGATGAGCTACTGGTATTCTTATTTTGAATAATCTCAATATTTGTCCACATAGAAGCACGAGGCTCTCCTGGCTGAGGTCTGTCAGTGTAATGGCTCCTCTGACCCACTTCTCCAAGGCCTCCTGGGAGAAACCAGCCCACTGACCTGGTTTTCGGAGGCTTCACGTGCAGGATCAAATCTATCAGAATGATTCACATGAGGCCTGCTGCCTTCAGTGAGCACTTTTATTATTTACACCATGTGGAGGAAGTGTGCCGCATGAAACATGCAGACTGCTGAGAACCAGCCCCGAGCTTTCTACCAGCAGGAGAAATTAAAATAATACATTTCCTTTTTTAAAGTCAGACACAGCATGTTTAAACTCTGTTAGACTCAAATCTCAGCTACTTTTTAAATATACAGTCGACCTTCAGTTTTTCCTGACACTTATTCATCCAAACAACTAAATCTGAATTGGCCTCTGCACATTTAGGTCCAATGCATGGTTGTCACTCGCAGGGCGGCCTGGGTAAGCTAACTAACCAGTGGACAGGTCACACACTCACAGCAGACACACTGTGGTGACTTTTCAGTAGTGAGCTTGGAGGAAATAAAAAAAAAATTTCATTTATTTAAGCTTTAGGTTTTCTGAAGATGCGTATCGTGAACAGCTGTGTGCACATTACTCACACGTCCACCTGGCAGAGGTAGCAGTGGCAGTTCTCGATGACATGAGCGTGTTTGGAGCGGTCGAACACGGGGACCGGACCTTTGTTGCTCTTTGTTCTGACGTTGTAGTCGGCCGGGTCGACGGACACGGCCATCACGTGGACTCCCAGGTGGCAGACGAACATGATGCCCGTACACTGATTGCAGATCAGGACTCACACACAAACGCTGGAGCATTGTTGGACCGGTGGCCGCATTTTCAATGACCTGATTTCAGGATTCCTAATCAATGTCTACGTATGTGTTTCTGTTGACAAACTAATATCAGCCGATCATACGGTCAGATTTTGTGAACCTTGCTGTTCTGCTCTGTTTCCTCCCGGCTCACTGCAACATGAGCTGTGTTCGGTTTCGCATTAGCTGGGAGAAATCTGGAGGACCTGAGGTGACGCTCCAACAAAAGGCTTGAAGCTTTCTAGCACTCACACACTCTCTCTGCTAAATACGCAAATCAACAGTGAAATCAATGAATAAGGCATCTGTGACTGTAGGATGGAATATGAGGGCCACTGTCAGGAAAAAATCTCACGTGAGATTTTCCTCCCTGCTGAGTTTTCTCGTAAACAAACGTTCTGTTTGCAGTCAGTGTAAAAGTCACTGCGCGAAGCAAACATGTTGGATGGTTTTCCTTCTTCAGAAAAAACATTTGTAAATCTGATTTTGTTAAATATTTGTTATATCACCCACAAGCAGAGAGAGAAAAGATCATTGTAATAGATTCAACCATTTGGCTGACCGGATTACACATGTGTGTTTTATCATTTGCTGCCTGGAGAAACCTTCGGCTTCAGATCACCAGTATCACTCATTTGACAGACTGCACTCACATCTTATTGACAGCCGACTACTATAATCTTCTAATATTCTGACTTTCTAAGCCTGACCCTTTCCTGGCAGTGGCCCCGATGCTCCATCACTGTGTACTCTCTAAGGATACGATGTAGCCTGCAGGGATCCAATGAGCCGGCAGCAGGGGGACGAACACGCCGAAGCCGGTGACGGCGAAGTAGACGTAGAGCAGCCAGGCCAGCAGCTGGAAGGGGTGCGGCGGCCAGCTCCAGCCGTTGGTCCGGGAGCAGAGCGGCACGTCGGCTCGCTGTGGGCCGTCCTCGCCGACCGGCGCCGTGCGGTTTGGATTCCTACAGCACACATCCATCCTGCACACAGATTCAACATCAAAGACTTGTGTCAGAAAGCATGGTCTTCATCACACGAGCAACGAATCAGCTGCTTGATGACCATTCAACCATCACTGGATATGACCTGCAGAGGAAACATTCAACACTCAATGACACGTGACGTTCAGTGTGGACGGCTGCTCACACAGCAACTCATCCTGTTTTCAGGATATTTTACTGGAAGAACAAACACAACCAGGTCAGTTAATGAATCCATTGGTCCTTCTACAGAAATTAATCTGCATCTATTCTAATGATCTACTAGTAGTTTAAATTATTTTTTTAAGGCTGCAACTAACGATCATTTTCAGAGTCAATGTATTCGCTGCCTATTTTCTCAATTAATCATCTTATGAAAAAATGTCTCTCAGAGTCTCTCAGAGTCTAAAGTAATGTCTTCAAATGTCTTATTCAGTCCAACCAACAGTCCAAACCCCACAGATCCAGTTTAGTGTTAGAAAGCTTTGCTTCAAAATGTACTGAAGTGATTATCAAATACTTACAGATTCATTTTCTGTCCGTCGACTCGTCGTTGCAGCTCTAAATTCTCTAAATCTTAGGAAACTGTTCTCAACATTTCTTTATATTTAGACGCTGACATTTTGAAGAACGATCATTGACGTGATTATTTGAGTAAATCTTCAGTTAGGTGCAACCCTAATTGTGGAAGGTACTTACCACAATTTTACAGATTTAAAAATGAATCCACTAATCACGAGAATAATCAGAAGGTTTGATCTCTAATGATCAGGAGTTGCAGCCTTAAGGGTCATGTCACCAAATATCTATCTAAGTGTGAGTTAATCATTTATTATAACATGAAGCTGCCGATGACAACGAAAATTAACACAACAGAACAGCCGGTGTAATGTTTGACAACACCGGAGGTGCAACCTGGAAGGAGAGGCAGCTCACATGCTTAGCACGGATTAACGGGACTCGGGATGTGGATCGGCCCTCCGGTCCGACGCATCTCATCTCATCTCATCGCGGAGCCTGGGCCTGAACGGCGGCGTGGAGTTCTGCCGTTCCCTGGCCCGGGAGGACCAAGCTTCTGCTGGGGAGAGGCACTTGACACAACTCGGCAGGCAGGCTCCGTCCAGAGAACTACAGACCTGGCAGACCAGTCCAACTGTTAGCTTACATCGCATCCATGCCGGCTAAATACACGATCCGTTTCAGACCCGGCAGCTGAGTTAGCTCCGTGCTAACCGGCTACATCACACTCCGGTGCCTGCGGATGTTTTGGAACTATTATCCGGATAATATTTAGATCACCACTTGAGCGTGCTAATCCATCCACAGACAGCTTCAGCTAGCGTCGTTAGCCGGACACCGCTGCTGCCATGCTAGCCAGCTAACGCCGACAAACAGTGAAACGGTGACCGCTGGACACGAATCAGACGCCAGGCTTTAACGTTTGAAGTTTAACGGGCAAGATCCTTTTTTTTTTTTTTTTTTACATCTAACGCTAGTGTTCAACTAGCTAGTTAGCCTGTTAGCCTTCTTGCTGCTGTCTGCTACCGTCTCCTAGACCACTACGCCGTTTCCTTGGTAACGCTCCAGGTCCGCTGTTATTGGTCACTGCAACTGATTCCGCCTACTGGTTGGTATAAATGTAAACTGATCTGGGAGCGGCCTTCAGGCTCTGTCGGCTGTGTGAATGAGTTGTGTCCAGCAGAGGGAAGCAGCTACATTTACAATGTTAACAGTTAAGAAGTCAGATACAGACTGGATGCAAACGAACAGAAGAGCTCGTTAATGTTATTGTCTCTGGGGAAAGGACGTAACATGGACCATGATGCACTACAAATACAGACAACTGAGCGGGAAACATTCAGAACAACACAACATACAGACGACTGGAAGTGAGCACATGACGCTAAAAGAGTGACAGCCCGACTTAATGAAACATGTGATCATATGATCAACTAGGTCCTCTGAAGTCGGTAAAAAATCGTTTCTGGTACCCTGTGCTCAGGTGAACCTGCTTCATTCATTCAGCTCAAATGTATCGTTATTTGTGCAATAACCTCTGTTCCTCTCTGATGACAAACGTACAAGCATCCAAATCCACCACTGCTGGGCAGAAGACACTTTAATGCTATGAACTGGCCCGCCCGTTCCCTAGACCTGAATCCAACTGAGCACATCTGGGACCATCATGTCTCGCGCCATCTACCAACACCACGTTGCACCACAGACTGGCGGATGGTTTAGTCCAGGTCTGGGAGGAGATCCCTCAGGAGATCATCCGCCACCCCATCAGGAGCATGCCCAGGCATTGTAGGGAGGTCATACAGGCACATGGAGGCCACAAAAACTACTGAGCCTAATTTTGACTTGTTTGAAGGACATTACATCAAAGTTGGAGAGAGAAAAAAATATATATATATATATAAAAATATATATTGCCACAAAGAAAGAAACATTGCCATAAAAATATACTGCCAACAATTATATAGAATTACACAGTTTTTACACGAATTGCAGTTCGGTAGAAATTGCACATGGTGGGTACTGATAAAGCAAGTACAGCATTTACACTATTGCACAGTAATAAATATATATGTGTCACAGTAGAATACCAGTATGTATTGATAGGTGGAGTACTCAATGAGAGTGAAAAAAATATGGATTGCACAAGGTAATTTGTGTCTGATAAATCACACATCAGTGCAAATACAGTCCGAGTATGGAAAACAGTGCTAAGTAAAGCAACGCTTAAGTTAAGCAACGCTT
This sequence comes from Chelmon rostratus, assembly GCF_017976325.1. Taxonomy (NCBI): domain Eukaryota; kingdom Metazoa; phylum Chordata; class Actinopteri; order Chaetodontiformes; family Chaetodontidae; genus Chelmon; species Chelmon rostratus. The sequence goes on from NC_055658.1 coordinate 32,310,539, forward strand.
AACTTAGCACTGGCGGTCGGCTAGTTTAGTTTCAAAACGACTCCAAATGCCACCAAAGTTGTCTGGGTGAGTAAATGGTCGTATTTAATGCTACAAATAAGGTCCAGGTTGTAAAAAACGAAAGTTATACTTTAAACGGGAGATATCCGGTGAAAGAAAACAGTTCAGCTCTCTGAACAGGGTCTGGGAGGCTCTGGTTGCTGCTGTACAAAAAGTTGATCGTCAACACATGAAGAAACTGACAGATGCCATGATTGGAGGCTTGTAACTGTTATATGCTGAATAGAAGGGTGGCTGATTATTTTTTAATGTCAGAAATGTTTATTTGTACATTTTGAGTCATTTGTTAATTCTTTTCACTAAAACAGATGAAAATAAACAAGTAAGATGGGAAAGTTTTCGTTTTTCATTCAGTAGCCTGATAATTGTGCACAACTAGAAAAGCCAAAACCTCACTTTTACCTTCTTAAATATTCAGGCTTGAGCTTTATTAACATTTTGGATTGACTGAGAGCTCTGTAGTTGTTAAATAATAAAATGAATCCTCAAAAATACAACTTGCCTAATAATTGTGCACACAGTGTGGCGCCTGGTGTCCAGTTTATTCGGTACAATGGACCTGGGGGAGTAGAGACTCAGAGTGGGGGAACCACCTCTTCGGATGTTCTCGGATTTTCATTTAAAGCCCCAAAGATACTTCAAGAGAAAAGCTGCTCGTGGGCATTTTGATGTAGTAGAGGTGTCTCCATAGCAGCGAAAATCTTCAGATTTCTGTGATCCACCATCTCACAGGACCTAAGGTGGACTTCACACATGGCCTCAACCATCGAGAAGGTGCAACCTTCCTTCCTTCATCAGCTCACGAAGTTCAACCTGTCTCAACAGCTGCTGATCCAGGACTTTAGTATGGCCCTCAAAGGATGTTATAGAAATTCAAAGGTCTCCTCTCCTCCTCCTGTCCTGCTTTCCTCTGTCCACTCATACCAGTGTGAAGTCAGCTGGTTCAGGCAGGTTGTCTGGTGCATTTCCATTCTGGTCCCTATCAATCCTTCCTCTGTCCTTCACATTGGCTGTAGCAACAGCATCTTTTACTTCCTCTGGTATGTGTACAGGAGGACCTCTGGGTCCACACCAGTACTAAAGTAGCTTGTCAAGGGCCTGAGTGACCATTATCATCAGGTATTTTCATAAAACACATGACAATCCACCAGAAACACCTCAACTTTAAAACACTGCTGTGGTGCAAACAAGCCAACATCGACAAAGCAGTGAAAAAGTCCCCCCACTCGGCGCTCATGACAATTAGTCATTTTACTCAAGTAATACTTCTTCCACTGCATTGACTCTTATCAAGAGAACACGTTAGTCACAGCTGAAGTCAGGAAAATGTCAAGGATCCTCTGTAGATCTGGACTTAAATGAAGTTTGAACACAGTTTAACTTGGATTGGACTTACTTGTTAAAAACTTAAAACAAACATCACAGCTGTGTGTCATTTTAAACTAACTTTAATGAAGCATTATGAAGTGCAGCTCTGTGGGTCTGAAGTGATTTTCTCTTCACAGTCCTCTTCATCTCCTGCAGTGCGGTTGAAGAGGTTAAGTGCTTCACCACCATAAAAACTTCCTCCCGGAGGTTTAACTGCACTTTAATATCTTCAGCAGAATATCTGTTTTCTGAAACTTAATTACTGTGAAAATGGAATTACTTCCATGTCGAGCTCCGAGAAACAGGCACAGTTCTGCTGTAAATGTTTGGCTGTAAAACACCCTGAGTCAGCTGACAGATGTGAGTCCTACAGGGGCCTCCAGCGGGGCCCGGCCACAAACACTGATTCAGAACAGGAAGATGTGGTCGGTCTGCAGGTTACGTAAGAGAGTCAAGAGTCTGGTGGAGGACGGAGGGGGAACCCAGCACACACACCACTACACACACACACACGCACGCACGCACGCACACACACACTAACACAAACACGCACACACACACCAACACACACACACACACACACACACCAACACACACACACCACCACACACACACACACTCACACACACCAACACACACACACACGCACGCACACACACACACACACACCAACACACAATAAACACAATCACAATAAACACAAAACACACACACAATAAACACATACACACGGACTAAACACTAGAGAATTTTAGTGTGTCAGAACAAGGTGGACACCCACACACTAAACAACTCATGCACACACACACACACACACATACACACACTAAACAATACACACACACATATACTCACTAAACACACACACATAGTCGTGTTTTCATCACTTCAGAGGACATCACATTCACGTCCATTAATTTCCTCAGGGCTGAACCACTGACCCAAAAATCAACTGTTTTCAAATTGGGGACATGAGCTTTGTCCCCAGTTGCACCAGCCGTCCCCAATTAACTGGTCCTGAGTCTGAAATGTGTCCCTGAAAGTAGCCTAAGTCATACCAAGACACACACACACACACACACACAACAGTAGAAGAATGAGATTCACTCACAGCGAAGTATACAGAAAGTTAAAAAGTAGAATAACAGAAGACGGTTCAGTCGTTTTCCGTATGACCCTCATCTGCTTAACATCACGATGACTGATCACTGATCCAGGACCTGCCTCCTGTAGGATTCTGTGACCTGCGGTGCCACCAGCCAGCGAGTGACCCTCATCACAAACTAATTGTCCTCATTAAAAAGCCGTCATTAGTAGAAACAAAGCAGCCAACAGCGTGCTGCAGTCCTGGCAGACAGGACGGGTCAGGTTCTGTCCCAGCAGGTCAAGCTGTCCTGGACTCGACCTTCAGACCACAAACACTGAGGTAAGAGGAAAACCCTCCTGCTGGCGCTTCATTGTGGATGTCGGTGTGAAGCCCCCTTCCATGATCCACAACAGAACATCGACTTCCTCCGTCAGGAGCTCAAACAAGTGTTTAACTGTTTCATCTGTTCATTTCGCTGAAAGCCCACTCGCAGTGAAGAACTGCTGGCGTGTTTCACAGTGGTGGAAAGTAATTCAGGTTTCACATGTCTTTATTTGAACAGGGACAAAGAACAAAACATTCATCTTATATAAAACAAGGAGAGATGTACCAGGTTTGACCTCTTTTATTTTCCACCCACAGCCCCTGAACAGGTAGATAGAATAACAACTCAAAGCCAAATTAGCCGTTAACAGAGGACTAAACACTTCACTTTCCATTACCTTTGTTAATGTCAGTGTTAACTTCTGTTGCGTTTTTCTGACGGGGATATACCACACTGTCATCTGCCTTCATCGTTTAGTCAACCTCACTGATAAACAGACTGAAAAACATTGGTCCTAAAATCATGCCTTGTGGCACTCCCATGGTGCAGGCTTCCACAGCTCAGTTGCACCACATGAACAGCATGTGTTTCACAGCCTCCTGTCAACACAAGAAGAACTGAGCTGCTGTTGAATAATCACAAAATACACATTTCTTACAGCCGTTATTTTAGAATTATTCAATCCAAATCAATTTCTATTCATACAGCACAAAAATCACAGGAGATTTTTTTTTTCCATAAAGAGCAGACCAGGACCATATTCTATATTCCATAGAGGCATAATAATAAAAACAGCTGTAATGATAATAGAATTACGACGAATAGTAAAATGGTATATGATAGTAATATATATGGCATGTGTATGATAAACAGTAGTATACGTATATGTTAACAGAGGATAGTACATGATAATGATAATATGTATATGTATAATATGTTAATATATAAAATGTATAAAAATATGACTGACAATAAGCACAAACACTATAGCAGCATAGCTAGGGGCTGGTCCAAGGCAAGCCTGAGCCGGCCCTAACTGTAAGCTTCATCAAAGAGTAGTTTTAAGCCTACTGTAAAATGTAGAGAGGGTTCCAGTAGCAAGACTGTAAGATGGTTTCACAGGAGAGGAGCTTCATAGCTAAAGGCTCTGGCTCCAGTCCTGCTTTTCAGACTTTAGGAACCACCAGTAAGCCTGTGATCTGGGGTACAGTGTTCTAGTGGGGTAATAGGGTGCTATGAGCTTCTTAAGATACGATGGTGTCTCTTTAGGGCTTTTTAGGGAAGTAGATAAATTTTAATTTCAGTTCTACATTTTACATGGAGCCAGTGCGGAGCAGCTAATATAAGAGAAATATGATGTTTTGTCTTAGTTTTATCAGAACACGTACCTGGAGAGTCTTAATCAACTTATTGTGGCAGCCTGATAGTAAGGAATTACAGTAATTCAGCCTGGAGGTATCAGTTGTGTGGACTAGTTTTTCAGCATCATTTTTAGACAGGATGAGCCTGATTTTTACAAATAATTCCTTAAGAATCTTCAAGTAGTGTTAAGCATGAAAATTAACTCCATACTGCAGGATTTCGAGGTCCTGACCACAAGCAGGGTGCTGGTTAACCAACCAGACTTTGTTTTGGTAAAGAAGAAACAGATGACAGCTGCAGTGATCGAAATGGCAACATCAGGAAGAAAGAGCATGAGCTAAAGAAATTAAACGCTCCATTTTACCTTCACTGGTGACCAAGAACCCAAGATACAGGGCAGCAACTCAATCCCAACCTGGAGAGACAAATCCACTGTTTTCCTGCAGAGAACCACGACCTCAGACTTGGAGGTGCCGACTCTCATCCCGGATGCTTCACACCAGAATGATTAAATGGATTTATTTGACAGCGTACATAACAGTAAAAGTTGAAGAGATGCGTCTTCATGAAGGCAAACAAACGGGCAGCAAAATCATTGTTTGATAAGTTGAGATAAAATAAAATAAGAAAATTTAACTTTATCTATCCAGAGGGAAACTGTTGGCCAGTGGTTGCAGTAAAAAGCACAAAGACGTTATTAGTAAAGATCATAAATATGGATGCACTTAATGTACTGCATGAACTGAGTGTGAATGTTTTCAGTCAGCTGATTGAGTTGACTGCTTCATTGATTTCTGTAAATATCTGCTGATTCTGAATCTGATGCAGCAACACGTTTCAAACACGTTGTGACAGGAGCAACTAAAGACTGGGAAAGATGTGGAACGCTCCAAACACACCTGTTTGGATCATTCCACAGGTAAACAGGCTGATTGGTAACAGGTGATAGCATCATGACTGAAAGGCTCAGTGGTTCACAGCGAGGATGGAGCGAGGGTCAACACTTTGTCAACACCTGATTGGATAAGAGATTAATACCTGGACTCAGGAACACTTCAGGAAACTGCTGTCAGGAAACACAGATTGATTGGAATTGACTGATTCTGGTCCAGACTTCTCTGGAACCAGGGTTGTAGGAAACATGTAGATTGTCTTTCTGATTTAACTTTCACAGACTTTAGTTGACCAGTGAGGCTGAAATGAAACGACCTCAGTGCTCCTAGTGATCCTGTGCAGTCTTGCGGCGGGGGCAGATGTGTTGCTGTAATCACACACAGTTAATGTGAGAAAAATGTGGATGTGAAGCGTGTAAGAACACACAGAGCAGAAGGTCACGTATGAAACAACACTCATGGAGCGATGTGGATGTTCTCCACCTGCTTCCTGCTGCTCTCTGATGGGCTCGGACAGTCTGACTCTCCTGCTGCGTGATAACCAGCACTGTAACAATGGGGGCGCACGGGGGGGACGAGTGGGCTTGGCTTTCCCAAAAGTCCTCGGAACAAAACCTGGAGGGGCGTCACAGTGTGTTCCTCTGTCCACACAAACATCACTGCACTGCTCCTCCTCTGCTGGTAAACCACGCTCAGCCCAGATTTAACCCTCTGAAGTCAATGAGACGACATGTTCTCTCATCAGATGGAACAAAAACACACAACAAAAAGAAAAAGAGGTTCTGCTCCACAGTGTTTTGACACAGAGAACCAACACGCAGCTTTTCATCCTTTGAATGTGCCTTTTAAGGTGAAGGTAGCGCAGAGCAGTGGGACCTGGTCTCGCAGACTGTGGCCGTTTGGTTCATGCAGGCACAGCAGCACGAGTGTAAAAGAGCTGGATCATCAGAGGATGAGGTGATTACAAAATACACTCCCAGCCAATCACATCACAGGTTCATGGCTTTGAAACAGCTTTCTTCTTCTTTTTTTTCCACCAATCAATAATTATAAAAAATAATGAAACCTGCACAGACAAACTGAATGTTTTGTCTCTCAGACCAACTTCAGATGAGTGTCGAGGGAAACTTGCAAAAAAGAACCATAAGCTTTAAAAAGACAGCAAATGGACAACTGTCTTATCAAGTTAGACTAGCTGCATTTCCATTGCCCCTAGAAATGCGGAAATCCTAAATATCGCAATAAAAAAAACGGTAATGGAAACACCTAAATTTCGAAAATCCTCTCAAATATCGCAAAAACATTTTTACGCTCTCATGAGGTGGTTTTTCAGATGTGTCAATATTTAGGTGTATCGCAAAAGTGTAATGGAAACACTTTTTTCACATCTCCGAGGTCAGTGGACTCCCCGTTTCGGGCCGACCGCATGCAGTCAGATATAACATCTTGTCAATTTTGTATTGTATTGAATTATAATTGTTTAATTATTGTTTTCTGGATCTCAATAAGTAGCAGACAAAAACACTCCAGCTGTTCCAGCTGTCATGCTGACTGATCTGTTAAAGACAATCTGACAGCTGTGATCTCGTCCTGTGTCACTTTGTTAAATCTAATCATTCCGTTTTCATTAATAGTGAGGTGAACTTTAATGCACACGTGCGCACAGATGTACAGCACGGTGTTTGCCATTGTGATGAGTGTGTGCACCTCAGCTGTGTGGGAGACACGCGTGCACGCCATTAACTTTAATATTTACACATAATTGCTGATAGAAAATATGTTCAAAGGACACTCCAGTAATTCACAGTCCTGTATTCTGCTGCTGCTCGAGCTGACGCTGTCAGAGCCTTGCGGAATAACAAAGTGATCAATAATAGGCCATTAAAATCAGTGATCACTCTAAGTCAACAGATCATTTCTTTATTTCACCTTCAGCATTTGTGCATTAGAGATGCGCAATCCTACAAGGCCAGGAGCGTGCATGTGCTTTTTCATTATAAGGCTTATAAGGACGCACACACATCTCGCGGGACGTCCGAGAACTTAGGAGAATGTCGGCTGGTTCGCAAAACACTGTTCAATGGAAACACCTGCAAGTCGCATCTGAACTTTGCCGAAATTTCAGAAATATCGCTTTTATTTTGTGAATAACTGTAATGGAAACGTAGCTACTGACTGAATGAAGACTTTTACCGTGCAGCAGGCAGCCAAACATCAAGCTAATCAGTACCAGGATGTAGGCAGTAATGAAACAGTACGAGTAGTTTGTGTTGTCAGTGATTGCATTTACTTTTTTGTGTCAATAAACAAATGAAGCATCATTCCAAACTCCCATTCTGAGGAGACGCTGCAGTGCAGCAGAGATCACGCTCAGCTAACAGGCTACGAAAACGTAGCTAAGCTAAGCTAGCAGACACTGTGGATGCAGCACAAGATGGCCGAGTTCAACAAAGATAAACCATCAGAGGAGTGAATGAAAGGTTGTTTTGTTATTTTTTCATCTTTACTAGATAACGTTAGCTCGCTACAGACCTGGATGAACTCACACTGTGGCATCTTATATCAGTTTTTGTGAGGAAACGTGTGTGCTGCACATACAATAGACCCGGTTTACAGATGTGTGGACAGAGTCCTGTAGAACCAGGCCGGACCGGAGCCAGTCTGAAAGCTACAGTTTGTGTAGCTTTAGATTGTACGCCTGCTTCCTTTTTAGTGAGGGTTTTACAGCCAGTAACACAATACACTGTGTTTGTCCCTCTCTGTCTCTGCCCTCTCAACAGTGTCCACACACAGGGTGGAAATTAGCACCAGACACCAGCCAAACGCTGGTCAAACAAACGGGGCCCCCAAAGAAAATCTTTCCTGGGGTCCCATGTTGTCCAGAGCTGGGCCTGCACGGGACACAACCTGTTCTAAACCCTCCCCTCTGGTAGGTGCTACAGAGCACAAAACAATCAGACACAGCTGCCGACTATCCACAGAAACACTGACGTAGACATTTTATTTATGTTGTTGGTCATTGGTGCTCTTTAATGTCCTGCATTTATAGTTAAACCTATTTTCATACTCTGTATTCTTTAGCTGTAGTTGCTAAGCTTTGATGTCTGTCTTAGCTGTTATGTCTATTAATTAAATACTACATGATGAGCAATGAAAACATGGATTCTTGGTTTGTGTGTGCTTGAGGAACAGTAAAATGTCAGCAGCAATGTAAATCCTGGTTGCACCTGTGAGCAGAGCTTGAATGAAAGTAGTCCGTCCTGATAACATCTGCACTCTGCGCCTGTCAGCAGCAGCTGTCAGAGTGCGTCACTCACTGATCCTTGGGTGGATCAACGTGTTCACGTCGACAGACTTCACCTTCACTTTGTCTTCTTTCTGTCCCTGAGCTTTGACGTCCCACAGCTGGACGCAAAGCTTTCCATCTGAGACGAGAGGAGGACACGTCTACCGTCCACGCGGCCGCTGCACAGGCCAATGCTTCGGCTCGCTTGACAAGTGTCCAACGATCCATCGTATTTACTGAGAATGTAGGCTAACACACACGCACACACACACACTGTCCTGTTTCCATCATTTTTGACATTACATAGGCTTACATTCATTTCCTTTAGACTTACCCTAACCATAACCATAACCACTACTTGCATAACCCTAAATCTTACCCTAACATTAACCTAAACCAACCTTAATCTTAACACAAGTCTTCACCCTAACATCTAATGATTTACATTTCGGGGACTTGAGTTTTGTCCCCAAAATGAAGACGAGTCCCCACAATGTGACTGTGTAAACAGATTTATGTCCCCACAACATGAGTAATACATGGCCACACGCGCACACACACACACAGTAATGATATGTATATACCACACACACAGGTGAAAGCACAGGTCACTATTATTATCATTATTATTGTTATTATTACATTATTATTATTTGTTCTGTTTACTGTTTATGTCAATAACAAAAGCGTGTTTCAGAAATAGGTCCTCTAAAGTAGTTCCAAACAGCGCAGTGCATCCAGTTTCAGGAGTTAGTCAGAGCCACCTCTACACCTCTGCTACTGTTCTGTTGTGGCCAAAACTGCAGATGGAGGGCAGGAAGTGATTTTCTGCATAGGAGGCGCTATAACACAGACAGACAGAGAAACCACGAGGAGCTTTTATCAAGTACCAATTTTGTTGTATCTGCTGCCGTAATAGCAGGTAAATCTTTAAGTTCAGCTGAAAAATCTCACCTTTTCATTTTCTGTTTATACCTTTTACCTGGAATTTCTTCTAAACTCGCACAGTAAGAACTTTCCTCCATCTCATCCATTGTGGTTCCAGAGGTCGAGTTTCTACTGTTGATAAGAGGAAAAGTCACCTGACAACAGTAATGAAGACGTCATGTGATGAAGGCAGGGTTCAGTCGGTCCTATCTGTCTCTCCCTGTCTTTGTCCTGATCCAGGACCTGCAGTTTATGATGATGTATCTACAAATGCAAATACCCATCACAGCAACAGCAATGATTCAGCTTTGTATGTTGAGATCCTCTCAGCTCTGTGTTCAGGTTCAGGAAAGTCTTTATGGTTCAGTATCTAAACCATGAACAGGCGGACTCGGGACATAAACCCTGGCCTCTGACCTCTGCCACGCTGCGTAAGCTGTTCCAGACCTGAGGCATTAAACTGGTGACTACAATGCTATTATTATTATGATTATTATTATTGTTGTTGTTGTTGTTATTATTATGACCATTATTATTATTATTATTATTATTGTTATTATTATTATTATTATTATTATGATCATTATTATTATTATTACTGATAGAAACGAGGCGGACTCAGTTTGAAGCGTCCGTCGGGATGAGCTGAGCTGCTGCAGCCTGAAGCCTGACTGACGCCCCCCCCCCCTCTCCTGTTCCTTTCTGTCGGAGTCACAGTGACCTCAGTAAGGAGCTCAAACCCTCATCTGCTTTCACATCAGACAAACAGACATTTCACAAACCATCTGACCGAAGCCAGACTTCTCCCTCGACATTCAGAGGAGCCTCTTTCTCTGTTTGAGTCGACGTCTGATGAATTTCTAATCGAGCTGAGAGTCATATTCAGGAATTTAGGTTTGTATTTTCTCAGGCTTCAGAGAACTTCCCCTGAAGTTCAGCGACTGGAGGCAGCAGAAGGAACTGCTCTCATGTTTTACTGCTGTTTCTATCAACATACATGAAGAGGTGTGTTTCCTTTACTTTAATTCATGTTCGCACAACAAGTCCAAGCAGTTCCAAACCACATGAAGACTTTTGTCCTGACCTGAATCTGACTCTCTGACGTGGATGTGGACCGAAGGTCCCGTTACACTGTGTGAAATCTCTGATCGTCGGTCTGTTTCTACATCTGACGGCGAGACTGAACACCGAGACAGACACAGTCGCAACTTCATCTCCCGATTCTCACAACGGGACTCCTGCTATGACCCACGACTGCAAATGTGACAAGAAATGACAGCAAATACACCAGCCGGCACAACAGTCTGTAAGCGGCCATTTTCAAGGAAGTTTACTGGAAAATCACAAATACAAACCAAAACGATGGAAGTAGAACAAAATGAAGCTGAAGGGAGAAAACCTGTTATGGTTTTGTTGCATTTTCAAACATCAGAACATTGCAGATGACGATAGAGATACGATTTACAGATTCATCACACGGAAACCAGGAGTTTATCACACCATCTCATACAAGACGGCATACAGGGCGGTGGACTTACACAATCCTTGTTCCACAGTCTACAGGTGCCCTTACAGGTGCAGGACATTACAGGTACATTCATTTGCCACAAGCCAATGAGGCAAAGTACAAGAGAAGCGTTGAAGCTTTATGCATGTTAGCATCATCCTGCTATGGAAGTGAGAACATATCGGCCAGGGTGCTGAATCTCCTCCAGTCACAGACTGCTCTCATCCCTGGATGGGGTCACTTCTCCTCCTCTTCACCCCTCAGCCCCATTTTTTTTTATTTCCAGTGTTCAACTCTTCTTTGAAAGTGCAAACTGAAAATGGACATAAAATCAGATGGCTGGAAACAGACTTAATGACTGAATGGGAATCAGGTTCAGCTGACAGTTTCTGACAATCGGACATTTTCACGCTGTGATGTGAGTGTGGCCGTTCAGAACAGCTTAAAGCCCTGACCTCTTCACATTGTTCTCACTCATTTGGCCGCACTTTGCTCTGTTTCACTTCCTGAGAGGCAGGCAATCAGGCGCTCAGTTATGTCTTTGCTTTGATTTTCTGTTGCTGGAAGTGTTTTTGAGTTTGTCTCAGGGGACCTCACTGACGGTAAACTGGAGATTTTCATCTGTCAACAACAACTGTTGTGTTGGGACCAGTCCCCTGGAAAAGAAGCTGTGTGTTTCACAGTGTTTTACCGTACATACTTGAAAAGAAACCCTCCAGGACACCGTCGGTACGTCCGTCTATCCCACGTCTTATCAGCTACACACAGCTGTAAGGTCCTCAACCATCACCAAAACCAAAGACCCACAAGGCTGTCTCCTGAGCCCCTTCCTGTTTCCCTCCCTGCCAATGACCACCTCAGCCAATCACCTATCAACACTCTGATGACACTGCTGTATCGCACTCCTTGATGACAGCAACTGTTTCAGGCTGACGCGACTCCGTCTCCTCTCACAATAGTTCATGAACAACTACCTGCAGCTGACTCTAACAAAGACAAAAGAACTGTTAATTACCACTTTCTGCAGTCACAGCACAGCCACAACTCCACCCACAAGGAGTACTTCTAATATCTTGACTCACCTTGGACAATAAACTCAGCTTTCAACAACATACCAGACGTCCAGGAACGCTAACGCTAACAAAGACTCCCCACCATCCACCAACTCAAAGCATCTTCAGTTGCTGCTCCACAAGGTACAATTCAACCTCTTCTCGTCTTCTGCTGCTGCTGTCTCCAACAGGAACAACCTCATGCAAATCTCACACAACACATCCAGCTTCTCAGACCTCAACAGCAAAGCCCGGCACATGAACCCATTCTGCTTGCAGATACAGATCCCAGCCTGGAAACGGGGACGCTTTGGCAGGAGTTTTGTGCTCTCTGCTACAGCATCACTCAACAAAACCCAACTGTTGTGTGCATGATGCATAAAGGTGTGTGTGCAGAAATGTGGATGCATATGTTGTCTAATAAAATGAACATAAATAAATCTAATGTTTGTATGTTTTTCTTGTGAGGTTCTTTACAGACTGTGGCAACTCCTTTCTTTGGACAAGGACAGTAAAGAATAAAAGTATTTGAATTTGTTCACATCAATACATCAGGATTCACCACCTTCCTGTTTCACGATGTTGACACGATAAAAGCTGCAGCTTGATCAGCACATCCCGAATACTGAACCACTGAGTCATCGATAAATCTGCTCATGAATAATAATAGTATGAAGACATCCCAGCGTGAGAAGGAGATCCAGAGGTTTGTCAAAGTGAAAACAGATTCAGGATCCATGTTCACATCCACAAACATGAGAACATTCACAGCCAGCAGGGTGAGAGTTTGGATAAACTCTGTGAACATGAACTGATGTTCAGAGTTTCACCCCCTCAGTTAAACTCCAGCCTCCCGCCGGTCGTCTTATCCTTTGATCTGATCTGATTCGCCGTTGGAATGTCAGAGCAGCTGAAAATAGAAACTTATCTTCTCATCTCGTCTCTTGTTTTGTTTTTTGGGACGGGTTTTGTCTTCTTCCTGTTGTGAAATAGCTTTGGGCCAGCAGTTAGTGGCAGCTCCTGATGAAAACATGACATGTTTTATTTGCTGCTGTAGTCAGTTCACTGTCCCACCCCACCTGAGAAACAGGACATTTTTATTAGACCACCACACTTAATTCATTTATATCTGTATCTTAACAGCTGTAAGACTGAGGGTTCATCAGGTAAACATTTCCCTGCAGGCCGAAATGTTCATTACAGCCCTTCAGGCAGAAACACGGTGAAGGTGTGGACCCCTCACGATGGGATGGCAGCAGAACACAGCTTTGCAAAGGCACAACAAACACCACAAATGAGGATGTGACAGACATGTTGGTGATTTGTAAACATTTAGACCTTCACTTTTCTGTTCTGATTAACAGGAGGCCATATGAGATATGACAAGAACAACAAGGATAGAAGTACAGACAGGTGGGCGCAGATTAAACATGTTTTAGTGAAACAGGCAGATGGTGTTTTGGTACAAACAGAATATAAGTGAGGACTGACATCAAATCCCACTAGAACACTAAATATAGCAGCTTTCTCTTGAAGTCTCTCATTCAGACTTGTGTAACAGGGTGAAGATTGATGTGCAGGTTCTGTATGAACTGACATGAACCTAACGAAACAGGACTGTACCTGCCAGAGGACCAACATGCAGAGCAGAACACCTGAAGCGAAGCCTGTGAGATTACGCTGGTTCAGACAGGCAGAGTTCAGACGGAAAATAAAACACAGGTGTGGATGTGTTGTTTCAGGTACAGAAGATGAAATCTGATCCAGAAGCTCAGTTTGAGTAACACGTCCACCAGTTTGAAGGTTTATCAGTGACTGAAACACTGAGTGGAGGTTTATAAACCTGCCATCAGCAGTGATCAGCAAGAGTCCAGGGCTCCTCTTCCTCCAGTCTGTGCTTAAATCTATTTGATTGATCGTCAGATATCTGAGTGTGTGTTGACAAAAGACAAGTTCAACTTTTATGCAGATGATACTGTCTTTTTTTCCCAAATTCCTTGGTTTTTTGACATTGCTGGAAAGTAACTAATTAGATTTATTTCAGCACAGTACATGACTACAATATCAGGATACTTGTACTTTACTTGTGTATTTCCAATTTCTGCATTGTACCTTTATATATATATATATATATATATATATATATATATTTTGCGATTGATAATGTCTGATGTTTCTCTGCCATCGTCACTTCTGACTGTAAAAAGCAGCACACAACATTGTGGGATGGCACAGTGGGACATTTTCTGATGGAGTCAATTCTCAGTGTGTGTGTGTGTGTGTGTGTGTGTGTGTGTGTGTATGTGTGTGTGTTATTTGACAAGCATCAAATGGAGCATCCTGACAGCACCAACCTGACTTGACCTGATAATATCTGACACGTTTTCCTGGTGTTACAACACTCACTGAACTACTTACACTTCCTGTGTAAAAGTATTCAGCATTCAGGAATCATGACAAACACTTTGCAAAGAGCATGTCTGTAATGACTGATACTACAATAATCAGACAAGTTCAGACAGAGATTAAAATCTGTGTCTATACATGTGTGTCACTTGCTGTATCGCACATCACTTACTGGTTCTTGTTGTCAGCAGAAACAATCTGTGAACACAACATTAACATAACCTCACCATGTAGTTCATATGTTGAACTTGTTAACAGCTGTTTATTTCCTCCTCCAGCAGCTCCAGAACAACATGATGATTGATGTGGATTCGTGTCCACCTGATAAATGTCAGTCCAGTATTCTCTCTCTTTTAGCTCTGGTTTTGGTCTCCACCAACTCCTGAGGGAAATATCTTTAGCTCTTTAGCTGCTAAATGCTGCTCTGTGTTCACCAGCTGGTCTCTCACTGAGTCTGTCTGCTGTTTGCTGCTCAGCAGTAAGTGATGAGAGGCTTTTTACGGCTTCTTCTCTGGAAACGACACCATGAACCGATAAACTACGAGCTAAAAGTTTCTATGAAGCTCCGTGAAGACGAGGAGAGCAGCAGAATCAGCTGATCATTCTCTGGAGCTTCATCACCACCTACACTGTCAGTTCATACACTGCTGTTAGAAATATTGATTACTGCTGCTTTAACCTGAACTGCAGTGTAACCATGAAAACGCTCATCAAAACAAAAGCTCAACATATCGTGAAAGATTCTTCCCACAGAGTGGGGCTGTCTGGAAAAGGTACCAGAGCACCCAGGTAAGATCCTCTAGAGTCCTCAGCACCCTGCTGCCCCCCATACTGATACTTCTTGTAAGGACACTTATTGACATAATGCATTCTTTAGCTCCTTTCCCTGAACATACCCAGCTAACACAAACGTTCCATTAACGGAATATTCCATCCGGTTGATTTATTGATTTATTATTTATATTAAAACAACCGCAAAAATATTTTTTAACAAGCTAAAACTAATATCTGCCAACAATACATGATTTAATGTGCATTCTAGAGATGTCTTTCTTAATTTTAATGTGAACAAAGTAGAGCTAAGTTATTTCAGCTGGAGTGGCTGAAATAACCCAGCTAGAAAAATTTGACGTTCAGGGAACATTCTGTTTTTTGGTTGTGGGAATGTTTATTGAACATTTCTCTACAGCGTTCCGAAAGTTTTTCTGACATAAAGCTAACACTATTATTATTCCCTGAAAGTTCCAGGAAGGTTACTTGAACATTTCCCCTTTACGTTATCTTCAATAACTGTTCCCACAACCAAAAAATAATGTTCCCTGAATGGTTTTGGGAAACACATTTTGCTGGCTGGGTAACCATCACAACTAAATAACTAACCCTAACCTAAACTTGATTCTAAATTGACTCTTAAAACAACCCTTTGAAGTTGTGAGGACCACCCAAACTGTCCTCACGCTCCAAAGACGTGTTGGTTTTCCGGTCCTCACTATGTAGCAAATACATGCACACATCCTGTCTCCACAGGTGTCCTCATGGACGCTGCTGCATGCACACATCCTGTCTCCACAGGTGTCCTCATGGACGCTGCTGCTGCTGCTGCTGCTTCACTCCTTCACTTCACTCTTGTTTATCCTGCTTCGGTTCATATGTTGTGAGTTGTGTGCGTGTGCTCCGTGTAGTTGTCGTGTGTATTGCACCAGGTGTTTGTGTGCAGTGTGAATGTCGCTGCAGTCTTTCCAGGGTTCCAGTATGGACGACACTAAAAACACACGGATAGTGAGAAAGTCTCTGTTATTTCTTACATTAAGAAAAACTGGAAGACTGTGGTGGCATAAAAAGAGAGTGGGAAACAACAGCAAACTGTGAACATTTAAGGTCAGCAGGTGTCAAGGCCTCCTCCTGATCACAGGACTCGTGCTGAGGTTTAGATTTTCCAGCCATGTGATGTTGTTCTGAACATGTCTATAATGTGCTTGAATGTGTTGCGATGTGTGTTTGGATCCTGCTCACTTCCTCCTCCTCCACACTCAACATCTGATAACAATTAGCACATTATGATCAGGATTACGCTCCATAAGAGGTCCATAATGCTGGTCCTCGTGCTCACTGCTGATCTGTCATATGCAGGTCTGAACATTTAGTTCAGAGGTTCAGTGGTTTAAGGTCAGTGACTGTGAGCTGAACACACGAACACATTCGCAGGAGAAATGTTTGACATCAATGAGATTTAAATACAGATTCACTTCAGATACTTTAACCACTTTCCTCCAAGGGAAATTATTTTTTCTGTTGAGTATCGACCTGTTTACCACTTTAGCTGCTGGGAAGGCATTTTCCTCCCCACAGTGAGCTGACAAACAAGTTCTGCTTGAGTTTTACCAAATCAACTGAATTTACCATCATTCTTCAGTTCAGTTCAGTTACCAACTCACCCAGTCCATGAAATAGAGCTTTAAAGACTTCAACTGGTGCAGGTAGGAATCTGTTTCATCCGGGAAGCCTGATCATCATCTGTGAATCATAAATACGTTCACAGAGCTGAGGTCACAGACGAGCAGAACAGGCTGTGTTCAATCAACCGGATGTGGAGTGAAATCAGCAAAAGGGTAAGGATTAGAATTAGGATCAGGATCAGAACCAGAACCAGAACCAGAATCAAGACCACGATCAAGATTAGGAACAGCATCAGAATCAGGACCAGGATCAAAACCAGAACGAGGATCAGGATAAGACAGAGAACCATTACCAGGATCAGGATCAGAATCAGGATCAGAATCAGGATCAAGATCAGGACCAGGATCAGAACCAGAACGAGGATCAGGATAAGAACCAGAACCATTACCAGGATCAGGATCAGGATCAGGATCAAGATCAGGACCAGGACCAGGATCGGGATCAGAACCAGAATCAGGATCAGGATAAGAACCAGAACCATTACCAGGATCAGGATCAGAATCAGGATCAAGATCAGGACCAGGACCAGGATCAGAACCAGAATGAGGATCAGGATCAGAACCAGAACCAGAACCAGAATCAAGACCACGATCAAGACCACGATCAAGATCAGGATCAGGATCAGAATCAGGACCAGGATCAGAACCAGAACGAGGATCAGGATAAGAACGAGAACCATTACCAGGATCAGGATCAAGATCAGGACCAGGATCAGGATCAGAACCAGAACGAGGATCAGGATAAGAACCAGAACCATTACCAGGATCAGGATCAGAATCAGGATCAAGTTCAGGACCAGGACCAGGATCAGAACCAGAACGAGGATCAGGATAAGAACCAGAACCAGAACCATTGCCAGGATCAGAATCAGGATCAAGATCAGGACCAGGATCAGAACCAGAATGAGGATCAGGATAAGAACCAGAACCAGAACCATTACCAGGATCAGGATCAGGATTTGATTTTGTGTGGTAAAGTATTCCATTACTTCTTAGACTTCTTAGATTTTTATGTGACGTGAATGAACATGTTGCTGCGTGTGTATGAAATGGTAATATATAAATCAGTGGTTGGGTTAAACTATGGCGTGAACACTGATCTGAGATCATTACACTTCGTTTAGCTTCTCACACAGCTGAAGAGAAGCTGCGGCGATTCACCCGTTCAGACAGCAAACATCAGCTCTGCTCAGTTTCTAAACAGGATCCACAGATGGATTTAACAAGAGGAGATGTGCTTCGTCACACATTATTTCTCAGTTTGTTACATAGAGCGGACCTGCGAATGAAGCCCTCAGTGTAAACATCAGGCTGTAATCAAACGCTGCCATTAATCCAGCTGCTGCCAGGAGGCGCTGGTCCAGACTCAAGTTTCATCACTGCTGCTCAGACCACCTCTGTGGCTCTAATGTAAACTCAGCTCAGGAAATGAGCAGCGGTGAGATTAATGAGCTGCACATGAGAGTCTCTGACAGTCCAGGCACTCAGCTGGTGGCAGAGGTTGAGATAAAAGCCTGAAATATCCAACAATAACAAGCCATTCATGCCCCCTCCACCCCCATGTCTACACAGATGGATGCTGGGAGCAACTGAGGGCGGAGGTGTGATGAGGATTCTGCCTGTCATCGAGAAACATTTAAGAAAGCAGGAAATGAGAAACAGAAGAAATCTCTGGGAAACTTTGTGCATTTGTTTATTTTCCGTCAAATCCTCAAATCAATATTTAACCAAGACGACCATTTTTCCTGAAGTCCACCGCAGATTTAAAACCACACTCCCGTAACACTGTCACACTCACGATGGATGCTTTCATTAAAAAGTATCTGAGTCCATGTGGTAAAACCAGAGATATCCTTGTCTTTATTGCACATGTTCTTCTTCCCTGTCGAAACCTGGAACCTGGCATGTCTCCTGCCCCACAAGAGGACACAAGGCCATGGACCATGTTTACACCAACATGGCTGAAGGATGCAGAGCCCTTCTCCTCCCACATCCGGTCTGACCACCGCTCTCTGTTCCTGCTGGAGGAGTACTTCAGTACGCATCCAGCTCATCAAAGACTGGCACAAACCCACCAACAACACCCCCCCAACCAGTGACAACCCCTTCCCTGTTGAGCGAACAACTTTTGTGAATAATGTTGGAGCTTTGACAGGGACAACCAGGTGGTGGCCATCAGGGCTGTGCTCCTTGTGAGGATTTTCACACTAACTTCCCGTGTGAACCCCAGACCCTCAGCATCACTGCTGATTCGACAGCAGCTCTGCACTGACACTGTATCTGAACAACAACAGGTGTCTGGTCCTGGTAATCCTTCCCTCCGCGCTGCAACAAGACAAAGGCTGGATTTGTTTAGGCCCGGCGCTCCGCCCACACAGCCGCGGCGAGGACGAGGGGGGTTTGTTTCGCCCAGAACACCGTGTTCTGGAAAACTATGTCACATTCTCTGCTGCCACGTAAATAATGGAGAGCTGCCAACAGCTGACACCTCGGAGCAGCATGAGGACTCGGGCAGAGACAGAGCTCAGTTTAGACCCACGAACCGGCCTGTAAAACACCGCAGAGCTGCTTCAGAACTGTTACTGCAGAACAAACAACACAGGGGTTACCGAGGTTTTTTCTTTGGTTCACCCACAGAGGCTCGAGTCAGTAGAGGGTTTTTTATGTAATTTAGGGATATTTTATGGATTTAGTGCAGCTTATTATTATTTATGCTGACAGACAATAATTGTACATTTTAAAGGACATTAGGACACCTTAATTTCCCAAAGTAAATTCACTCATTCACTCATCATTAAGTTAAACATGGTCAGTTTTGCAAAGTTGAATGGATAAAATTTGGTAAAATAAAGTCTCCCAGTAAACCCTTGTGCTATTTTTGAGTTTTTGAACATGAATATAGCAGCAGTGTGAAGACATAGTAAAGTGATGGAGTTCTGAGCAGAGAATGAAGTCCCACTGCTATGTGTGTACTCACAGATGCATCATTCCACACTTGTAATTAAAGAAAAGAATCAAGTAAAAATAAATACATGTAATACATTTGCAGCAAACTTCTAACATAGCAGTATGTATTATTATTATTATTATTAATTATTAAAAAGCTCAAAGTGCTTTACAATTAAAAACAGTTACCAGGTGGTTCCCATGAAAACACAATAAAAACAACCAAAGGATCAATGTGAAAAACACATCCTGTATGTTTGTTTGAAACCAGTTTAACACACGGTCAGAAAGACCAACCAGCTGTTCAAGACCATTGATTAAGGTATCATGATCAGTCGTATCAAACGCTGCACTGAAGTCCAACGGGACAAGAACTGAGACCTTATTTTCATCAGAGTTTATTCTGAGGTCGCTGATTATTTCAGTCAGAGCAGTTTCGCTGCTGTGGTCTGCTGTGGTTAAAGGAGCTAAACGGTGTTTTCCAGTATCTGACTGATGAAAGGTTGGATATCGGCCTGGAGTTACTGAGTGCATTACTATCTAGGTTGGGTTTCTTTAGTAATGGTTTTATAACATCTGTTTTGAAGGCATCCGAACAGCTGAACAGCTTGAACAGCTGAAGGTTGAAGGTAAAGATGGCGATGCATGAGTGGCAGCTTGTTACAGCAGCTTCATCTGTTAGTGTTTCTTGTGTTTCTCATTATTTTCTGTCTCTAGTCTCAGTCGGTCATGTATTCATGTATCCATTATGGATGTACAACTGGTGAGACGAGTGATTTGCTTTTTATTCTTTTCTTGACTTTTCAAAACGACCTCGGGAGATCCATTCAGCCAGGGCCTGAATCTGGAGATCGGGACTGCTTCAGGACCGGGGCTCCGCAGGGTACTGTGCTCTCTCCTCTCTCCTCTTCAGAAGTTCTCTGACGATACAGCCATCATTGAATGAGTATCGCAGAGAAACGATTTGAATACAGGGAAGTCATCACTAACTTTGTCGACTGGTGTGGACTGAACTACCGGCACATCAACACCAGTAAGACTCAGTCGTCATGAGTTGTCTCCGTCTGCTGAGAAGATTGAGGTCCTTTGGAGTAAGTAGGACATTATTGAGGACTTTCTATGACTCTGTGGTTGCATCTGCAGTCTTTTATGCAGTGGTCTGCTGGGGCTGTGGAAGCTCTGAGAGGGACAGGAGGAGACTTGATAAACTGGTCAGGAGAGCTGGTTCTGTCCTGGACTGCCCTCTGGACACCACTGAGGATGTAGGCGAGAGGAGGATGTTAGCCAAGCTGACGTCCATCATTGACAACCCCTCCCACCCCCTGCATGACACAGTGGGGGCCCTCCTGCGGAGAGAAACTACAACCTTGGTGACCGAGAACTGCTGGCCATTAAAAACAAATGGAGACATTGGCTGGAGGGAGCTGAACAGCCATTTTTGGTTTGGATGGACCAAAAGAATGTGGAATGTCTCCAAACCACCAAAAGACAACCCCAGACAGTCAAGGTGGGCTCTTTTCTTTACTCGTTTTAAGTTTACTCTGTCATATCGTCCTGGATCAAAGAATGTTAAGCCTGATGCCTCGTCGAGACTATTTTCTCCAGCCTCCGAGCAAGACCAACACCTCCGTTCTGAAAACTTCCTGCTTTGTTGGTGCCATCACCTGAAAGGTGGAGGAACAAGTGAGGAGAGCCAACCAAGGAGGTCTGGTTGCCATCGACTTTATGTTCCCCCCGAGCTCCGGTCCCAGGTGATTCATTGGGGCCACTCCTCCTCCGTTTCCTGTCATCCGGGAATCAGCAGAACCATGTTTGTCATCCAACAACAGTTCTGGTGGCCAGAGTTAAAGAAGGAGGTCTCCGAGCATGGTGCGGCCTGCCCAGTCTGCTGCTGGAGCAAGTCTTCCCGGAGCCCCTGGTCAGACATATCTCTGGACTGGCTTACCACTTTCTCAAGGTAACACTACTATCCTACGTTGTTGACAGATTCTTTAAAATGGCTCATTTCATTCCATTACCTAAGATTCCCTCTGGCAAAGAAACGGCAGAGGTGATATTGCATCATGTTTTTTGTATCCATGTCCAACCAGAATCTACACCTCCGGGTTGAGTCATGGCTCCCAGATTTATTGGTCCATTCCCAATATGCAAGGTTATTAATCCTGTGAGACTCAGACTCCCTACGTCCATGAGAGTCCATCCCACTTTCCACGTGAGACCCATTAAGCCCATCAAGTAGAGTTTTTGGACCCCTGTCGTTGCTAGTTTTGTGTTTGTTTTTCTGTGTGTAAAGTTTTCATTCAATAGAAGTTTGCAAGCTGAAATTGACACTTTATGGCTGAACCAAATATTTCTCTTTTTTTTCTGGCACTTTAATCTTTTGTTGTAGCAGGTCACCATGCCAATCTGAACACCATCAGCACTATCTGAACCCGCCCTACCATCCAGAGCAGATGAGTAAAAGAGGTGACATTGAGGATGCAGCACTAGTGCCAAACAGAATGCAAGGAGGAGACTCCATTAACCGTCATGGGGAACGTGAGGTCCCTGGTGCATAAGAAGATAAGTAGGACTTGAAGTGGTCATTTTGATTGCAGGATTTGTGGAAGTTGATTCTGGTGAAATGCAGATTTCAGGGATTGCGCTGTGTGCCGCTGCTAGTCTGAGTAAATACTGCCAGTATTTTCCTGACTAATACCAAAATAATAGGGATCTATTTGTAGATGGGTACTACATATTAAAAACAAAAAAAACTTTGTTGCAGTAATAGTGAATTTCAAACATGTGACAGCCTAAATGCTGCTTCTGTGTACAATACATTGACAGGGCCCGGAGGCACGAGGTTTCAGGACTCAAATGCAAGACTCAGACACAATCAGCAAGGTTACAAAATAAAGTAGTAATTTATTAACAAAAGGCGCTCAGGATAAATAACACAGCACATACAACGTATGGCAACAAAGTACAAACAAAAGACGCTAAGGATAATTTAGAAGGTCAATTTCAAAACTCAAAAAGGACTCAAATAGCAAGGATACAAAGTAACAAATGAATCAAATCTAGATGAGAAAAATACTTGTTCAACAATGATTTACTTATGAAAAACACAAGGCAAAAAACAGGAGGACAAGGATCAAGGAATGCTGGATAAATCACGGCTTGGTACAAAGACATGGCACAAGACTGGCACAGGACAAAGGGAGACGCGGACTATATATACACGAGGTAACGATGAACAGGTGGAGACAATTAGGGCGGGGAAGACAATCAGACAGGCGGGAAACACACCAGGAAGTCAAGGGCCTGAAACGAGAGGAGAGTTAGGTTTCACAATAAAACAGGAAGTGTATGACAAGACATGACGCTTGTGAACAAAAACACTTAACAGATTTGACGAGACATGACATACATAAGCTGTTTGTGCATCAATCTGTTCATTAGTAAAGGTTTCCCCTGTGTAAAAGCTATATTTCTGCCACCAGGTCAAGAAAACATGCACACTATGTAAAAATGGTGGTTTTTATTTGGGCTTTTGGTTTGCACACATCCCATGAAGTTTGATATGTAGCATTAAGTCATTATTCAGCTGTTTAACATTTGGTGAAGCAGAGTGACAGAAATACTTCTCAATCATCATTCATTTTAGATATTCTTGATATTTTTACTATTTCATTCATATATTCCACTGCTTTTGTGAACCTAGTTTTTGGTAAACCCATTTTAAGAATGCGTGTCTGTTTCAATCAGGGTGTGGTGACCTAGTTTCCTCCTCAAGCCTACTCACCTGCACACCTGCAGCCAATCCAATCAACCACACCTGCAGTCTGTGCACAAACCCCGGCCTTCACTCTGCTCTTCACCACATCATCCGGTGTGTCTCAGTGGTTCTATGATCAGCCAACCGTTGTGTAATTCTCTGCAGTTTCTTCTTGCTGTCTCTATTTTACCTGTGCTTCATTGTCTCCTGGTTTACCTGCCACACCCTGACCCTCATCAGTCTCCAGCTTGGCTGTTTGCCTCTGATTCACAACACGATCAGGAGCAGGCAGCCCTGCTCCACCAGTCCAGACCTCCACCACTAACTCATTGTATAATAACATGCTCTTTGTTGAACTGTTATGTGCTTGTCTGACTTCTACTTTTGTGTCCTGAGTAACGACCTCAAACTTAACACGCGTCTGTCAGCAGGATTGTTACTAAAGTCTCGGTTTCCTCTGGTTCTTGTTTACATAGAGGGATTCTGCTGGAACCCTTTTAAAGGATAACTTTCGTTTTTTCCAACCTGGACTTTATTTCTCGCCTCTGAGCCGGCGGTGGCATGTTATCAACATCCAGTGTCTCTAGCGCGTGGCGCTCGAAAATGACATCATCCACGTCAGAGGTAGTTGTCTAGAGACGCTGGATGTTGATAACATGCCACCACGGGCTCAGAGGGGGATAGCACCAGCATATCATAACAAAATATTGGAATATGAACGAGTTTCTGCAGATTATGCGTTATATAGAGGCTGCGCATGGATGCCC